>NW_026555735.1:0-51700 GCF_029017545.1 Prosopis cineraria | reverse complement strand
TTCCACAAATATTAAAGTCGACATTCAAAATGTTGAATGATCTAGAAAAGCTCTATGATAGCGATCTAAATACACACAAACTTGAAGTTCTCACAAGGTTAATAAATGAATGCTGATCACAATGTTCCTTTCTCAGGACAAAAGACTGGGAACGAATGAATAGAAAACGAAAATCATCAAAGCAAGCAGTACCAACAAATCCAAAGCCAAGTAAGTCACACATCCAACAATCAGAACAAGGTTTTTTCACCTCAATTGTCTGTACACCTTTTGGAGCTGTCACAAGAGACCACATGAACGGACTGGAACCCAAGTGCATCAGCAGAGCGAAATGCAGCAGAGACATTCCCAAAGTCACTGAGCCCTTCGACAACCAAACACACAGAATAGCTCCGGTTGCGGACCACATTCCTGAACCTCTCCTTCCTGACATCGGAGATGCACGGACCTACCGCCTCTAAAATCTCACCACTCGTGACAAAAGTGTTGTGGCATTTGAACCTGTCAATATATGGGAACCACCGAGACGCATCATCGTGAACGGTCTTGCGCTCCATCTTCATCAACCTAGCCACGTCATCGGCGTGCGTGAGGAGGTGCTCGACGGTGTCATTGGGTTGGTCTTCAGGGGGTTCAATGATGGGATTTGGGGATAAGGGTTGGTCATTTATGTGAATGGGTTCGATTGACGCAGCTTCTTGAGCTGAAGCGTAACATCTGGAAGCAACCCTTAATCCTGAAGTGAGGAAAAAGGCGGGTGGAAGCACAGTAAGAGTGGGTTGAGTGGAGCAAAGGCTGCATTTGAAAGAAGAGAGCGATGTGCGAAGAAGAGTTGAGCAAGTGTTCATTTGGAGTTAGCAGATTGTTAAATCGATCGCACCAAGTTCAGCTACGGCAGCTTCGATTATTCTTCAACTTGTGCTCGAGGATAGCTATTTGGCTTTGATTTTCTGCACCAGGAAATGATGCCGTTTAAAGCATAAAAGCGACGAAACATCGGAAAAATAATCATGGGCGTGCAATGGGGTTGAGTTTGCTTTGGTTGGTACTAGGCTACTAGGTAGATTTTCGGCTTTCCTTATCTAAATCATAAGACGGGTGTCTAAGACACAGCCTAAGACAGGTTAGGTTTGAACCAGGGTGTCACGGATGATATCTCCATGATCGTATAAAGATTAAGATAATGAACGATCCGCTGGTTAGCCTCGCACAATATGGATAAAGGGGGCGACATTGGCATTGAGGGTGTTCTGCCTCAGTCTTTGGACTGAGTGCACAACTGGTCGGGGGCTGGTGCTTAAGGCTTGTCCTGAGGATTATGGGGTCCTCCAGGACGCCGCACAGGCACCGTGTGCTGCGCCAGACTCTCAGCCCGTGACAGAGTGGTATCAGAGCAGGACGTACTTTACTGCCGTGTGCCTGTGGGGTCCCACATTAGGACTGGTCGACCTCGGCACCGCTCCAGAAAGGCCTCCGAGCAGGTGGGTCCAAAAGTGGGGACTTGGGCGGGAAGGCTGGCCGTTGTCGACTCTACTCCTGTTGGCTCGCGGGTGCGAGTGGGTCCGAAGAGTACAGGACTCGGGTGGCCACTCAGCAGTAAGCTGATGTGTTTGTGGCAGTACTGTACGTACAATCCTTAGGCAGAGTCGTTCTCCCCTAGCACGAGGGCGTGCTAGATTGGGTGTGGGAGAATGTCATGGATGATATCTCCGTGACCGTGTAAAGACCAAGATAATGAACGATCCGCTGGTTAGCCTCGCACAATATGGGTAAAGGGGGCGACATTGGCATTGGGGGTGTTCTGCCTCAGTCTTCGGACTGAGTGCACAACCGGTCGGGGGCTGGTGCCGCCTCCCTGATGAACCTATGGCAGGACAAAACTAGTGTGATCCGTATGTAGTAAGGCTTGTCCTGAGAATTATGGGGTCCTCCAGGACGTCGCACGGGCGCCGTGTGCTGCGCCAGAATCTCAGCCCGTGACAAGGGGCTCTCCAATTTTTTTTTTTTCCATTCTTTTTCCTCCACTATCTCAACCCTTGTGCTTCATTAATTTTATAATTAAAAAATATTTAATAAAATGATATGAAGAGTAAGGATTGGAAAACTAGAATAAAAATGAGGGGGAAAATGGAAAGGCCCAAAACAAAAACTGAATAATAAAAATTATAAAACATTAAAAATAAAAAATATTTTATTTATCAACAAAAATATAATCGTTCATTTAAAATATATATTTTTAATAAAAATAACATTGGGACAAAATCAAAATGTTTTACAATTAAGAGCAATCATCAATTGTTGACCCAAAGAAGCCATCAAGTAAATATTATTTTAAGTTAGAAGATTAAACTCATATAGAAAATTCATAATAATCATTAAATAAATTGTTACGAGATATGGCACAAAAATAATCCTGCAAATTCAATGTTCTTAAAAATAACAGCAGTTGAAACTTCGACTATAACTTGAGAAGAAGTTATTAAACATAAGCGGGATGCATGGTGAAGAGCCTCAATCATTATTGCAACATATAAAACAAACAAGTACACATTAAAATTAAATATGTAATGCACAATGTTTAATAGTGCAACTGCCCGTGGTGATAAATGTTTTCTCTGACTTAATGAAGGTACTAAATCTCATTGGAAGTGAATACTTTCAAATTCACCCACTTTTCAACACCATCACAAGGATTTGAGATCACATTATGAAAGATTAAATTGTTATTTTGGATCATGTTTACTAAAAGTCTAATAATTATGTTGTCTAGCTTGGTCACCAAGAACATAAAGATAAACTAGACGTTAGAAATTTAAATGAAACATTCCTTGGATGACAATGACATCATGTCTAATGATCTTACATGGTCCTCTTTAATTTGCATGGCTTTGTCGTGGTTTTGTAATTCAAAAAAAAAAAAGAGAGAGAGAGAGAGACTTCCGTGAAAAAAGTTTGTTGATTGCAACTTGATAATGATAAGAATTTGTTTGTCTTAAATCATATTTAGTAATAGAAACAACGTTTGCCTATTGATTTTATGTTTCATACGAACCACGCAAAGTAGTCTTTCCTAGGAAAACAAGTAACAATGTTAGCTAAAGACAAATGGCAAATTAGCTTAAATGCTTAATGACTGAAATCTTTGACCTAGTTAATAGATATTTTAAATACTTGATATTCATTGACAATACATTGCCCTCACACCATCCTGATGCCTGACTTAATTTTTGCTGCGTTTTACGTGTTCTATTCCCTTCCTCGGAGCTGTTTGAATTGACATAGCTCTTTTACAGAATATGATGTTTCACAATATATACAACGATCTTTTATGTTAAACCACCAATTGTATAGAACTGAAAATATATTGTAACTCACATCATAAGCGTCACCCTAGTCTTTAGATATAAGCAACTTGCATTCACCATTGGCTATTCCTCCGCGACTGGAGCACATCCAACCAATTTAAGGTCCCGTACCAATCTGTCAATCATCTTATATATGTCATCTGATTTGGGGTGAGATCGATCAAGAACAGTAAATTCATGCACCTTTTCTTCCAACTCAATGGAACTAGCCCCAGATGGCTTTTGGCCTCCAGTGTTCTTCATTTGTACCCTCACATCAGCAACACTACTCCAATCTCCCGCTTGAGCATAAATATTTGACAAAAGGGAGTAATTCCCAACATCAGATGGTTCTAATTTGAGCAGACGATCACTCACAGCTCTCGCAAGGTCTGCAGCGTTATGCATTCGACAAGCCCCCAAAAGAGTTCCCAATATTTTGCCATTTGGTTCCATTGGCATACTGTGAAGAAGTGCAAAAGCTTCCTTTAGATGCCCTCCACGGCCTAAAAGGTCCATCATGCAACCATAGTGCTCAATTTGAGGAACAATCCCATACACTTTCTCCATTGAATAGAAGTGCTTTCTGCCTTTCTCAACAAGGCCTGAATGGCTGCAAGCACATAAAAGGCCAATGAATGTATACTTATCAGGCTCAAATCCTTCACGTATCATCCTAGAGAAGAGTTTAAGTGCTTTCTTGCCATGTCCATGCACAGCTAATCCTTGGAGCATGGCATTCCAAGACACGACATCTTTCTTTCTCATTTCGTTAAACACATCAAATGCAGCTTCCAGACAACCACACTTTGCATACATATCAATCAGTGCATTGGACACTTTAATGCTGCATCTATATCTAGACCTGTTAATGGAGGCATGAATTTTCTTTCCCAAGCACAAAATTCCAGACTCTGCACATGCTGCCAATATACTTATCACAGTCCCATCATCAGGTTTCAATCTCGTTTCCTCCATTCGGTCATACAAGGTGCTTGCCTCTCTAACAAGCCCTTTCTCAGCATACCCGGATATTATAGTAGTCCAAAGGATCATGTTTTTTGCAGGACTCTTATCAAACAACATCCTGGCCATATCAATATCCCCAGCCTTACAGTAACCCCAAACCATTGTTGACCAAGAGATAATATTCCTCTCAGGCATTTTCTCAAACAGTTTGAATGCTTTATCCATGTCTCCTTTCTTTGCATGTCCATCTAACATTGTATTCCAACTTACCGTATCTCTCTCAGGCATTTCATCGAACAATTTGCAAGCTTCTTCTAATTTACCTGCTTTTGCCAACCCACCAACAATAGAATTCCAAGTAACAATATCTTTTTCCTTCATTGACATAAACAAGTTCAACGCAGCAGTAAGGCCAGAAGGTCCACACTTTGAGTAGGAGTCAAGGAGTGCATTGGGCACAAATATATCTGAATAAAGTCCAGTTTTCTCTATATGTGAATGAATCATTTGAATTACGGGTAACCAAGAATGGCCAATGCACGCTTTTAACAGATATGGGTAAGTGAAATTATCAGGACACACCTCAAATCTTTGCATTTCAAAGAAAACTGCGAAGGCATGTGAAGGCTGAGAATTTTGAGCGTGAGCTCTAATCAACGAGTTATACATATGAACATTGGGTTCCGGAACTTGATTGAAGACATTCACGGCTGACACAATCTGACGGCTGAGAGAGAGAGCTGCAATGAGTTTGGGTGCGACATAGAGGTCTTGGTGGAGGTCAGCTTTGAGAATTTGGGCATGAATTTGCTTTATGTGGTCCAAGTTAGTGCATTTATGGATATCAGAAAGCTTCTCCTCGAGCAGCCTTCGTCTAGAAAACCAAGTTGGGGTTCGCAATGGTAGAGAAATTTGCATCATGATTCATGGAATAATGGTTTGAGCTTGACAAAAAGGAAATAAAACGACAATAACTACAACCATTTGAAGATTTTAGCTAGAATGGACAACCGAGTAAGCCCAAGAGAGGGAAAATCCATTTCCATTGTTAATTCAGGGATTAAAAAGGGGAGAATGACAAATAGGTTAAGAGGATTAATTAATTTAAATTAAATTTTAAGTATTAAATTTTAATAATTTTTAAGTTTATCTATTAATTTTGCAATTTTGTTATAATAAATTTATAATTTATTTTTTAAATTTTAACATGATTGTAGAGTAAATAAATTTATTTTTTCATTAAAATTTAAAATACAAGTTATAAATTAATCACAATGAAATTATAAAATTAAAAATTAAACTTGTAAATCCTTAGAGTTTGACATTTGAAACCTAATTTAAATTAAACGATCCTCTTAATATTTTTCTGTCATTCTCCCGATTAAAAAGTGAAAGAAAGAGAGAAAAAATACTCTTTCGTTTGAGTTAGCAGAAGAAATTAGGTCACATTTGTCATAAAAAAATAGATGGATCTATAAAAATAGAAATAAAAGTGAAAGTGAAATTGAAAATGGAGGTGACAATAGGGTATAAAAGTATATTTAATATTGTGAATACTATATTTTATTTTGACTTCCAAATACAAACTAGAAATAAAAGCCCAATAAAATTAAGTAAGCTAAAAACAGAAAAATAGGGTTTTATAAAAAAAAATAATATCTTCATAATTTAAAAAATATATTTTTTTATTGACTCTCAAATCCCCTCATTTTTGTTGTTATCAAATTGATTGCCTTTAATTTAAATTTGAAATCTGAAATTATGTGAAAAAGTCAAAATAAAAAATTACTTTATTTTGCTTGATTCTGTTATTAAGTGAGAAAATCTTAATTAGTACTTATAAAAGAGATAAAAAAAGGGAAAGGAGGGGACCAAAAAATTGAGAAGAAGAAATTGGTGGAGAGGCCAAAAGAGTGCCAGAAAAAAGTGAGGACAATTATATATTTCTCATGCCCAGCAAATTATGAGACTATGAATTACTTTTTAAATCTAATAGTTAGAATGGAGCCTTTTTTTTGTTTTGTTGGTATTTGTAATGTCACATATTTAAATTAATCTTTTCTTTCATTTTATTTTAATTTTTCTTCTTCGCTTTCTTTTATCTTTGTCGTTTCTAGCAAAATTGACAGGCACCATTTGTATTAATTTTTTTTTGTCTTCTTTTTGTTCTTTTTTTTCATCTCTTTATCCTTTATGTTTGTTTCTCCTTTCTCTTGATCAATAGTACCTATACAATCATTCTCTACGAATCTATTTTATGGCCATATAAGTTAAGATAATTAGTGTGAATAGATGGAATTAGCGTGTTTCCATAATCAAACCAGTTTCTGGAAAAACAAAAGGTTTCATAAATTTTGGTATTAATCTGTAAAAAGAAAATAGATTAAATTCTATAAGCTCTCATAAAGTATAATCTTTTTTATTTTTTATGAGTGATATTAAATCATCGTGAGTGACACTAAGTCATCATAGGTATTAAAATTTACATTTTTCAAAGTTAAATTATTTTTTCATTTTGAAAACTCTTTTAGGGTTTGCCATAAGTGATAGGAAATCACTATGTACACTTAAAGTGTCAAATGATGGACTGTGAGTGATACTAAATCACCACAGAATCCAATACTGTTTAATTTTTCCTTCCCTTGTGTATTATTAAAAATAATGAAAATAATAAAACTCTTAGCATATGCTAAGTTATGCCATGAGTGATATTAAATCGCTTTGAATCCCTAAAATATCAAAAGAAGATACCATAAATGATATTAAATCATCATAGGTATTAAATTTCATTTCAAAATTTAATAAGTAAACTATTTCTATGAAATTTTTACTTACAAATTTCTTGTAGGGTTTGTCACAAGTGATATTAAATCACCATGTACACTTAGAGTGTCAATTAGTGGACTGTGAGTGATATTAAATTGCCACAAGTTTATTATTTTTCTTTTACCCAAAGATACTTCCATGTGACATTTTTTTATTAAAAAAATTATATAACACAAAAAAACATTCTCTTCATAAAATAAATTAATAAAAAATATAAAAGAAAACCTAAATAATAATATTTCAAACTATGTAGAATTTGATCCCAATCACAAGATATGTAAGCCCTAAGCTTTGATCCTAGGTCAAGCCCTCTCATGTAAATAAATAATTTTTTTTTATCTTTATTTTTCATGTGGAATAAAGGGTAACTAAGATATTATTAAAAGATCAATTAATTTTACACAATTAATTTAGGATAACCGTTCTTATGAACGGATATCATGGGGTGCCTAATACTTTCCTCACGCACAACCAACTCTCGAACCCTATTCTGGTTATTATAAATCATTTTATTTTTTTAAAAGGTTTTTAAAATTATTCTTTTAAATTTTGGTGACGACACTTATATTTATTAATTTTTCTTTTCGAGGAGATCACGCAGATGGAAAGGGGATAAAAAAATTTGTTTAATATTGTATTTAAATTTTAAAAAGTCCAAAATACCCCTAAAAACCCACTAAACCACCTATACATAATCAAATCAATGCCATTGGAAAAAAAATAAATAAACACTGCATCTGAGAACAAAAAAAAAACCATCAGAACAAATTTCATTAAAAAAACAGGTTTGATTTGATAAGATCATAACAAAAAGAAAATCATCAGCACATGAATTGAATCGATGCCATGAGAAAACCGCCATTGGAGGATAAAAAAAAACGGCAGCAAATATCAAATTTCATAAAATAAATCATCAACAAAGCATATCTGATTACAATACTCCATCAACATTATATTCGAACACATTTTTTTCCATATCTGCTCTCGACAAGTTTGCCTTTTTCTAGACCTATTAAAATTGAAGAAATAATTAGAACAATAAGAGGAAGGAGATGAAGCATCGAACGTGGACGAAGAAAGGATGCTCGTCGTTGGCGGTTACAGGAAGGGAGAAGCTAAGATCGAAGAAGCTCGAGCAAATTGAAAGACCATCTAGTAGGATGCTTCGCTGCCGCTTGTGAAGCCAGAGATCTCGCTGCCGATTGATGCTCCGCTGCACCATCATGCCCTCCATGGGGTTGCCATCAGTGACAAACGATGAACACCTACATGTGTCTCAGTCAAACTCAAACATCACAAGAAAAAGGTTAGGGGCAAAGATGGAAAATGAGGAAGGAAGTGCTGGAGGAACCGAGTTTCACCATTTTTTGATGTAACTGACTTCCCCAAAAAAGTGCACTTCAAAATCCCAAACATACAATTTTTAGAGTTTTTACTTTCCACTTCTTTCATTCCAGTTCCACCCTACCAAACAAGCCATGATTAAGGAAAATAAACAATGGTTAGCACCATACTTCTAGCACAAAATACCATGAATAAATACTATCATATAGCCTAATACGTACTCGTGGTCACCCAAAGTCTATATTAGTTCTTGCTCGAACAAAACAACATAATATAATCTCCAGCGCCAGCGAAACATGCATCATGTATGCCATTCTTAGATATTTTATAAACTTCTCCATTAATTATTCAGACTTTTGTAATAGCCTTCACTATATCCAACCCGTACGTCAATGTATCATCTGAATCGTTTACTGTTCCACTAACCTTTTAACTAGACAGATGAAAACAAGTTTTGATCTAAATAGAGTTTCCACGAGGGATATAGTTGTCGCGACAATAGTCCTGAATATCTGATGTTGGATTTCGGTAACGACCCTTAATTGAAGACAGATATTATATTAAATCAATTACTATTTAACTTAATATTTTAAATTAAATTAGTTTTGATCTAATCAAGAATTAATCGGTGATTTATTCTTGACCAAATCTATAATATCTCAATTGTTAGGATATTATAATTAATGGGATATATTATATCTCAGTCATCTTCTCATAATGAGATATGATTCATGATATGATTTCTTAATTCAAGTCAATTACTCACACAATATAAAATAGAGGAGGCTGATTGAAGAGACAATATTCAGAGTTAAACACCTCTTCTCCGTTCACTGTTCTGTCCCCGTGCATAGAAAAGATTCTAGTGGTTTTTCTCCCCATTCTGGATTCAATATGTCTCCCTCCAAAATTCATTTAATTTATGAGTATTTATTTTTTTTATTTCCAATGTAATCTAACCTCATTTAATCTAAGCATGAATTCTAGTACCTCATATTAGACGGTTTCTATCATTTAATTGTATAATAGAAATTTTACAATATATGATGTTCTCATGTTAGACAGTTCTGTTTAATATAAGTTAAAATAATCATTCAATATTTTTTTTTTTGGCTATAGTAGTAGTGAGACCACTCTTAAATATATTTTATAAACTCTTCCATTAATTATAGATCATGATTTTCCCTAGAAAATCCTCAACCTGTTTTCATTCTTAAACAAGTGGTGAATGAAGAATTTTGTAATGGCCTCACTATATCCAACCTGTACTTCGAATTATCTTTCCTAAAAATATAAAATAAAATTACTCTATGCTATACAGGAAATTTAGATACAAAAAATTCTATCAAATAATAAAATTAATCTAAAATCATATATCATCTATTAAAGATATCAAATTGTAATTAAAGTTATCCTGGATAATTGTTAGTGAAGTTATTCAGTTAACAACTTAATATTAATAATTATGCAATAATAATTAATAACTGCCATAGATCACATAGATTTTTAGAATAATTTTATAATTTTATGAAACTTTTCTGCATTTAAAACAATTTTGTCAATTACCCGTGCTGTGGCAATCTTAGTCGTGAATATCTAACCTAACCTCATCTAATCTATCCAATCTAAATTATAGGAGAAAAATCCGAAACAATTCACCCGTATTTAGCTCAATAATACGTCGAGGTTCATATTTGCAACAGAATCTTTTTGTGCACGCAACCGATTTGCTTCGTCGTCATCCCTCTCCTCCCATGTACATGTACATGCACAACACCCCCCCCTTCTTCTGAATTTCCCGTTCTTTATCATAATTAAGAAATTATCCTATCTTCGAGTTCCTTTCAGAGAGCGACAATAATGATCGAACAAGAAACTGATGCAGTCTCGTCTTCCAAGAAGCACTTGGTCTTCGCCTACTATGTTACCGGCCATGGTTTTGGCCACGCCACTCGTGTTGCCGAGGTGGTGCGGCATCTCATTCTCGCCGGTCATGATGTCCACGTGGTCACCGTTGCTCCTGACTTTGTGTTCACCTCCGATGTTCAATCTCCTCGCCTATTCATTCGCAAGGTGCTTTTGGATTGTGGAGCTGTTCAGTCAGATGCATTGACTTCGCAAGGTGCTTTTGGATTGTGGAGCTGTTCAGTCAGATGCATTGACCGTTGATCGCCTCGCGTCGTTGGAGGAGTACTCTGAAACAGCCGTCAAGCCCCGTGCTACTATCTTGGAAAAGGAAACAGGGTGGCTAAACTCCATCAAAGCTGACTTAGTGGGCTCTGATGTAGTTCCAGTCGCGTGTCGTGCAGCAGCAGATGCTGGAATTCGTTCTGTCTGTGTGACCAATTTCAGCTGGGACTTCATGTATGCCGAATATGCCATTGCTGCTGGGTATCATCATCGTTCAATTGTTTGGCAGATAGCGGAGGACTATTCTCATTGCGAATTCCTGATACGCCTTCCAGGATATTGCCCAATGCCAGCTTTTCGTGATGTTATTGATGTGCCTCTGGTTGTGAGGAGGCTGAACAAATCTCGAAAAGAGGTGAGGAAGGAACTCGGTATAGCAGAAGATGTGAAGGTAGGCGTTCTCAACTTTGGTGGCCATCCATCAGGATGGAAGTTGAAGGAGGAGTTCTTACCTTCTGGCTGGTCGTGCCTGGTTTTTGGTGCTTCTGACAGCCAGGACCTTCCGTCAAATTTCAAAAAATCTTGCCAAGAATGCATATACACCTGATATTACTGCAGCATCAGATTGTATGCTTGGAAAAATTGGATATGGCACTGCTAGTGAAGCTCTGGCATTCAAGTGTCCTTTTGTCTTTGTGAGGAGAGACCATTTTAATGAAGAACCTTTTCTGAGAAATATGCTTGAGCATCATCAAAGTGACGTTGAAATGATTCGGAGGGATTTACTCACTGGTCATTGGAAGCCTTAATCTTGAACGTGCAATGACTTTGAAACCTTGCTATGAAGGTGACATAAATGGTGGAGAAGTGGCAGCCCATATCCTACAGGAAACAGCTTTTGGGAAAAATTATGCATCAGACAAGCTTAGTGGTGCAAGAAGATTGCGTGATGCCATAGTTCTCGGGTATCAACTACAGAGGTCCACTGGACGAGATATTGCAATCCCAGATTGGTATGCAAATGCCGAGAATCAAATTGGACACTCACCATCCCCTTCATTAGTGGATGATGGAGGCTCCATATCCAGCTTGCACAATGAGCATTTTGAGATTCTTCATGGAGATGCTCAAGATCTTCCAGATACTGAGGCTTTCTTAAAGACCTTATCTGAACTGAATGAGAAACACGCAACACGTGAGCTGAAGGCCGCTGCTGGCCTCTTCAACTTGGATGAAGAAATTTTTGTGACGAGGGCTCCGGGAAGGTTAGATGTAATGGGTGGGATTGCTGACTACTCCGGAAGCCTTGTCTTGCAAATGCCAATAAGAGAAGCCTGCCATGCTGCTCTGCAAAGATTCCATCCAAGTAAGCATAGGTTGTGGAAGCATGCTCAAGCACGACAGAATGCCAGGGGGGATAAACCAACTGCTGTTTTGCAAATTGTATCATTTGGCTCAGAATTAAGCAACCGAGGCCCAACCTTTGACATGGATTTGTCTGATTTTATTGATGGAGAGAAGCCAATCTCGTACGAAAAAGCAAGGAAATTCTTTGCTCAAGATCCTTCCCAGAAGCGGGCAGCATATATTGCCGGAGCAATTGTGGTCTCGATGAATGAAATGGGCATACGCTTTGCTGTCCCAGAAGGAAAAGGTGTTTCATCTTCTGCATCTGTGGAGGTTGCTAGCATGCATGCTATAGCAGTTTCTCATGGATTGAATATTAGCCCAAGAGATCTAGCCCTGCTATGCCAAAAGGTGGAAAATCACATCGTGGGAGCCTTATGTGGTGTCATGGATCAAATGGCTTCAGCATGTGGTGAAGCCAACAAGCTTCTCGCAATGAATTGCCAGCCTGCAGAAATCGTTGGCCTAGTAGAAATTCCCAATCACACTCGATTTTGGGGAATCGATTCTGGAATAAAACAGTGTTGGAGGCGCAGACTATGGATCAGTCAGAATTGGTACCTTCATGGGTCGGAAAATGATAAAATCCAGAGCTTCTGAGATATTGGCTGAGACACTTCCAAATGGGTTGAACCATGATGATACAGAACTCATGAGCAAAGAAGCATCTTTAGATTACTTACGCAATTTGTCACCTCACAGATATGAGGCTCTTTATGCTAAGAACATTCCAGAGCACATAGTTGGCGGGACATTTTTGGAGAAATTTGCTGATCATGATGATCCTGTCACCAGTTTTGATGAAAAGCGTACTTATGCAGTGAGAGCTCCTACAATACACCCCATTTATGAAAACTTCCGAGTGAAGACATTTAAAGCACTGTTGAACTCAGCAACGTCGAGCGATGATCAACTCAAAGCCCTCGGAGAATTGTTATATCAGTGCCATTACAGCTACAGTGCTTGCGGACTGGGATCTGATGGAACAGATAGGCTTGTAAAGTTGGTTCAAGACTTGCAGCATAGTGCGACATCTACAGTTGAAGGCGGCACATTATGTGGAGCTAAGATCACTGGTGGAGGATCTGGTGGAACAGTTTGTGTAATTGGAAGGAATTGTTTGAAGAGCAATGAGCAAATTTTTGAGATTCAGAAGAGATCCAAGAAAGCTACTAGCTACTTGCCCTATATTTTTGAGGGTTCATCGCCAGGTGCCTGTAAGTCTGGGTTCTTGAAGATACGTCGTCCTCGTGCTCCTTCGACTCATTGCCGATCAAAGTTCGCCCCGGGGGGGGGGGGGGGGGGGAATCATCCTTGTCATGAATGATGAATCAATGGAACTGTAAGCGTCGAGATCTGCATATATTTAACTAAAAAGATATGTATAATGCGTAAAATAAAAATTTCTTTGCTGATGATGTAAAAAGAATGTAAAAATATTCATCAATGCAACTAGGGTGATCATGGGGTGAGAGAAGATCAAGATATTTTTGTCTAGTATTTCGTTTCAAAAAAAAAAAAACTGGAACTGAATTTTTATTTTATATTTATCTCGATAAATCAGATAATATTAAGAAAAGATTTAAATAATAACATTTATTAAAATTTTAAATCCTATAATTTATTAAGTTTAAAGTCAAAACAATACAAGTACATAACTCACAATAATTTAAAGTTAATTATTAAATTATATTAATTATAACTACACATTATAATAGTTGATTTCTATGTTATAAGAGTAGTCATAACAAGTAAGTCAAATACAATATCAAATTATTATTTTTCTACTTTAGTTGAGATATATTAAGTTAATTACTCTTTCGAAAACATAGCAAGAAATATGATATATATTAAAGTTATTAAATAGATAAATATAAGAATAAATTATATTAATATAATTAATATATTATAAAGAAAGATATCGCCCTATTTACTCTATGTCATTAAAAGTATCAATATAAAAAACTTTAATTTTAAATAAGAATTGCAAATATTGAAATTATAATTGATATAATTAATATAAATATAAATTATATTAATATAATTAATATATTTAATACATTTTTTTTAAAAAAAATAATATATATATATATATATAATATTCGGGATGGCATGGGATGCCTCGATGGTAATCCTATACCTCATCCCGTTCCAAACTCCTCTCACAAAGTCTTGTCCCTATTACTTTTGGACCGAGATGAGATGGTGCCAATCGGGATGAATACAAACTGAACACTCTTAAATGCAATATTTTATTTTTTTCCAAAAATATTATTTACAGTGACATGTATATATGTACCATAGAGCTTTGGGTTAACTATTTATTCTTAAATTATTCATAATTTTAGTTATAAAATATAGGAAAAATATAAATTTTCGTTTTTGGACTTCTTCTCAATTATGGATTCAATTTTTGAATTTTAATTTGAACAATTTAATCCAATATAATTCAGTCTTTATAATTTTGTAATTAAATAAACTATGAAAATTAAGTTACATTAAGTTAAAGGTCAAGAATTTATAAGTTAATAATTGAGAGACAATTTAGAAACAAAAAGCTATATTATTCTTATGAGGTAACACAAAAATTAGAATCATAAGAGAGGGAGTTAATTATAATCTAATTGCACAACTTTACACAATTTTTTATGTTAGTTCTTTAATTTTGTACAACGTTTCATTTTTATCTTTTAATTTTATAAAATATCTTTTAAATCTTTTAACTTTAATATTATTAGTTTTATTTCAATAAATTTTTACATTAAATTTTTAAATATTGACAAAATATTTTCAAATATTAGCATATTAAGTTTAATTTTTTTAAAATAAAAATGATTAATATAAAAAATAATGATTTGAAATTAATAATGATAAGATTAAATGATTAAAAAATTACTTTATAAAATTAAAGAATTAAATTAAAATTTTATGTAAAGTCAGAAAACTAAAAATATATTTTAACCTTGTAAATAAATTCAAGCATAATTTAAATTAATACATTTATATGTTTAAACGTAATTGTAAAAATAGGAAGAGTATTTGAAGATTTTCTTGCAGTAGCCTGTTGAAAATTAGAAAAAATTTCTTACTTTTTTGGCCAAATTATAAAAATTTACTCAAGTCAAAAGATGTTGAAAATTTTGCAAGTTCCTTCACTCCATCACAGGCCATTCAAAAATATTGGAGACCAATTGCAAAATTGAGAAACAGTACTTTTTTGGCCAACAAAGTAAGAATACCACTCAAAGACTTTCGTTTGGAGGGAAGTTGAAAAAATTGCAAGTTTTTTCCAATTTATTGAACACCATTAAAATTGACAAAAAAACAAAAGAGAACACCATTAAAAAATAATATATGGAAAATGGATCACCAATTCCATAAATGGAAAAACTACTTGAAAGTATTATGGCAAGCAGAAAGATTTACTAGTTTTTCCAACTTAATTTAATATTCCAAATTAAATTGTATATATACATTTCATTACAAATTATAATTTTATATCATTTTTAAAAATCATATATTAACTTTTTCATGTATACAACATTTAATAATTTTAATTAATTTATTTTTATTTTATGAAATCACAAAATGGATAAAGTTTACCCAAAAAATAAAAAAGGCATGAAATAGAGAAGTGGCTGTCACGTCAAACCATTTTCCTATCCAAGTTGATTCCTTTGAACTAATTTCACACTTGTTATAGTAGAATTTAGATGTTCGCAAAAAAAGAAGTTATGGTCATATTTAGGTCAATTTATAATTTTTTAATAAAAATTTAAAATAATACCTCCTCTCTTTTAAATGATAAAATAATTGAAGATAAGATTATATACATGAATAAAACAAAATAATAATACTATATAAACTTACTTTTTCAAAATAAAAACTATAAGCTTTTAAAAACATTTCCATACATTTAATTATTATGTTACAAAATTATTTTAATTTTTTATCTATTTAAAAGATAATATTATAAAATATCATTAACAAAATATTTTTTTAAAAAATTATTTTATATTTTAAAATAAAAAAAATCTTCCAACGCTATTTTATAATTTAAAATGAAAGGAATATGATTAATAATTAATTGGGTTCACACCAACAGTGTTTTAAAAATCATACGGAACACCGACTCTTGATTTTATTTGGTTGACCTTTTAAAATTGGTCACAATAGAACTAATCAATGATTAAAAAAATTGATCAAAAACAGAAAAAATTGGTTGAAAATCAGACTAATTTCCTTAAAAATAAATCTAAATTATTTTAAAATTAAAAAATTTTAATTTAAAAATTAATTAAAATAAATAACAGTTAAGAATAATTAATATTAATCATGTATTCATCAATAATATATCATTTTATTAAATATTTATTAATTTTTTTGAAAAATATAAACATTTACATATATTTTTTATTTATTTATAATATATAAATTAAAAATATATTAATTAATATCAAGTAGTTCAACTATAATTTAACTACAGTTGAATTAATAAATTATAAATTAGTGACTAGTCTAATTCAAGGGGTAGTCCTCTTTTAAAACTTTGCACCCAAGAAATTCTACCAATGGGGCAACGGCAATGGACCCCCCACCAAACCGGCTAACCGCTTCGATCACTTAACCTAACCAGCTGATGGCTCTCTCCTCACCCACCTACCCCTCCCACTGAAGCGCCAAATTCCACGACCTCATCCTCTTTAAATCCTTCAGGTTAAGCATTCGTATTGATTTGATTGATTCGATTCTTCTTCTTCTCAAGTATTCTCTTGTTGCAACTCATTCATCTTCCTCCTCTATCTTTCAAATGGAAGCCACTCTCTTGAGATATACCACTTCTGCTCCTTCTCTCTTCTCTAATTCTTCTAAACCCAATTATGATCTTGGCTTTTCAAGGCAGAGGACATCCTTCCTCGTCAACCCCGCTTCCAGTCTTAGTGGAAAACGCAATCTCTTTCTTCAGGCATTTGCGCCTTCAGTTGGGTAAGCACACTGCTTCTTGGGTACTTGCAAGTTTTCTTGCAAGATTGTGCTGCATCCGATCTTGGGGTTTAAATCCCTCTTGCTTTGTTATTTTTCCTTTTCCATCCCATTTCTGCGTTTGTCCACCTGCTTGTACGATGTCATGTTTCTGATTTTCGTATAATTTGGTGTATTTATTGTAATCTGACTCATAGGGCATGTTTAGACTCTTATAATTTAGCATTAGCAGATTTTCTATCTTTTGCAATTGTGCCAGGTAGCATGAATGTTGTTTTGCTTTGTTCTTCCCTTTGAAAGAGATTGGCGAAGGGGAAGAAAGTGATTCTGGTGTTTAGCTTGATTTATTTGCTCAATCAGAAAGAATTATGGCGTTAGCCAAGTGTGGAAACTGCCCCTATTTTAGTTATGCCATTACTGAGTTTGCTTTTCCCGTGTGGTGGTTGCCACATGATAAATTTTGTAAGAGGAACATTCTTCTGTTTTGTTCTTTTATTCAGTTTACTTATATTGTCCAATTCTTGTTAATCAAGGTTTTGCAAATATTCAGATTTCATATCTCTGGCTCCGATAACAATTATTAGCATGTTTATGCTCGGCTTGTTGATTCTTAAATCTTAAAGAAGCGCACAGAAAACTTGTAAACGTTAATCATTTTTTTAACCATTTTTTACTATTAGTCAGTTTAAGTTTAAAATTAGCTTATTGCTTTATGTAGATCTGTGCCAACAAAAAAAGGATTGATGGAAGTGAAAACTTGACTCTTGATGGTATACGGCGTTCTTTAATCCGTCAAGAAGATAGCATAATATTTAGCCTTTTGGAGCGAGCGCAATATTGCTATAATGCCGATACATATGACCCTAATGCCTTCTCCGTGGATGGATTCCATGGATCTTTGGTGGAATACATATTGAAGGAAACTGAGAAGCTTCATTCTCAGGTATGAAATCTAAAGCTTGAAAATTGATGACTAATTTGAAAATTATGTACGTGCTTTTTATTTTTCCTGACTGGGTTTCCATTTTTACTGAAGGTGGGTAGATACAAGAGCCCTGATGAGCATCCATTCTTCCCTGATGGCTTACCTGAACCGATGTTACCACCTTTGGATTACCCTAAGGTGTTGATGAATATCCTTATATTGATTGGAAAACATATATCAATTTATTCAGTTAGAATTAGGGTATTACATTTAAGTTTTCATATACGCTTGTATCATGGACATGTCTATTTTGTCAACTTCTATGCCACAATTCTTTCTTTCTATCTCCCCCCTGCCTTTCCCTCTATCCCTTCTTTGTTATCTGGTCCTACATCAAGTATGCACTCACAATAATTACAAAGATTTTGGTTTACCATTGAACCATTTTCTTCCTTGGACAGAATTATTATTTTTCTTTTAGGCAATAACAGGGCCTAAAAGCCCAATAAGCTCTCTCTTTTGTAGTATTCCTGAGTTTGCAACATGGGAGTTGTGGTTAATATTATTTGACCTTTGCAGTTTGCAACCCAAAACACATAAAAGTGAGAAAAACCAATTTACATAATAACGTTTCCACTATTACTGCTTAACTTTGGAAAATCCATTTCTGCCAGGTTTTGCTATGGCGCCCATAGTAAATATTTATAATATTATTTTACATATTTAATTAAATTAGCAAATGTCTACTGCAAAGATTATGAGTATTATGTCACTTTATAATAGGGCTTTTGCTAAATCTTTTATATGCTAACTGTTATGAAATCTTTCTTTGATTAATATGTAAATAGGTATTGCATCCTATTGCTGATACAATTAACATAAATGATAGAGTGTGGGAAGTATACTTTAGAGATCTCATTCCACGGCTAGTCACAGAAGGAGATGATGGTAATTGTGGATCTACTGCTGTTTGTGATACGATGTGCTTGCAGGTATGCCTTTTTATCAGTACATTTTCTTTTCCAGTTCTGTTGAAATACTGTAGACGTTATATATCATTTATATTTCCAACGTTTATTCATGTAGTATTATTTATCCAACTCTAATAGGTGTTCCTCATTTCTAGGTCCTTTCCCCTCATTGATGATTGATTTTATACATATACAATACAATGACCGATTGTTGCCTGATGCTAAAAGCCTAAATCAGTAACATGATAAACTTACCTCTAAAGAGGAATAAGTATAGGCTGCTTCCTCATTTGAACAAGATTTTGATGCTGAAGTCATGATTTATCAATTATACTTAAAGCTTAATTTGAAAATCTCTACCATGCGAAGACCATGGCAAATTTAAGACTCTGATCACCCTATATAGTTCAATTGATAAACCAGCTGCAAATCTAATCTGGTGCTAATAATCAGTCTATTTGTAACACTGAACGTAAATAAGCATGTGAACCCGATGGTTGAACCACTAGATTAGGTACTTGAACTAATTGGATATTTTTTCTTTTTATGATAAAAAATTTTATATAATATTTCATGTTAATTATATTAATTAATTTCAAACTAAAGCAAATTACAATTTTATGTTATAACTAAACCTAAAGTAAGTGCTATAATTAATTAAACAACATATGGAGAGAATTTTAAGTTGATTATGATTATGATAACTGTTCTCTATATAATATGAGTGGATATATGTACGTATGAAAATCACTTTTTTGAAAAATATATTATCTTAAATTGAAATGCGCGCACGCGCGTGTTTAACCATTTAATTAAAAGCAACGGCTCCCTATTCTTGCAGGGTATTAATAATACAAGCATACGATATTCAAGATAGTTATTTCCAGTTATAAATCTGTTGAGCAATGCCAATAACATATACAAACTGTTGCAAGTTTTGAGGCTACATTAGCAAATAGTGGTCAGTTCAATAGCTTGGCAAACTCTGGTTCTAAGGTTTCTGGAATTTTTGTTCTTTGTTGACTGCAGGCTCTCTCAAAGAGAGTCCATTACGGAAAATTTGTGGCAGAGGCTAAGTTTCAAGCTTCTCCAGATGAATATAGGGAGGCCATTATAGCACAGGTATGAATAATCGTGAGAGTGATCAAAGTTGTATGCATTCGTTGTTGTTCATATTGAGTTAGTATAATTCTGTTGTTGGTGGTATTTCTGCTTGAAACTCTAATCATGTTCGTTAAAGTACTGCTCATTAACATCGTTCTCATACCATAACTTGTGAAATCATGTGAAGAAAAGTGATGCTTCTGTCTAAAACTTGCACGATTGAGTAGTATCAGAGCGTGAACTTATTGCTGTTGGTAGTTATGTTGCTAGGCTGATTAAATTGTAGTGCCAGAAGAGTAACTTATGTACTAACTTCTGGGGACTAATTTTAGGTGGGTTCAACAATTTAAACATCAACGTGGTGGATTGCTCTGGATTTTTCTTTGGGGCTTGATTGGATTTTTCTTTGGGGCTTGATTTGCATGCCTGTGGCTTTTTGCAAGCTGGGTTTTTAATGTAATCAACTTTGACTCTGCAGGACAAAGATAAGTTGATGGATATGTTGACATATCCTCAAGTTGAAGAGGCAATAAAAAGTAGAGTGGAAATGAAGGCCAAGCATTATGGGATGGAGGTAGTTATAAACTGTAAGGACCATGGAGCCGAACCAGTCTATAAGATCAAACCAAGCTTGGTTGCTGATCTTTACGGTGATTGGATCATGCCTCTGACAAAGGAAGTTCAGGTTGCCTACTTGTTGAGAAGATTGGACTGAACAATATTTCTGTGATGGGATGCAGAGCATATTTGCTGTTCCTCTTTGTAATGTTGGTGTAAATGCTGGTTTTAGTGGTCGGCAGGAACTCAAGTCAATATTGTTAGAGCTGGACCAATCATTCAACTAGTAAAAATATTTTGAGCATGTAAAAGTATCCATATACATATTTTATATATATATATATATATATATTGGTAATACTGAGGTAGCTTTGAAAAGGCAGCTACTTTGTGCCTTTGTAGTTTGCTGCTCTGTCTCAAACTCTAGAACACAGGTTCGAAAGCTAGCATTTTGGATGCTAGCTTTGAAAAAGTTATAAAGATGGTTGAGCATGAGATCCACTCAATTTTTTTTTTTTTTTTTTGTAATGTTTGATCTTATCTTTGTACTTATTTTTTATGAGTGTTGGATATTTTATACTTTTAAGTGGGGTAATTTTACCCTTGAATTATTGTTTTGAGGAACAAAAAACCTCCTCTATTGATGAATCATTTACTTTGTTGTTATATGCTAGTGTGGCATGTATATGAAACCCACGCACAGGTAACCATGTTCTTTAATGTTAATTTGCCTTTGAACATTTTTTTCAGGAGCGTTGGGTACTCTAAAATTTTTTTTTAAGAGCGTTGGAAACCCCAAACTCTTGTTAAAATAAAATTTAATAAATATTTTTAAAATATTAAATATTTTAATATTTAATAATTTAAATATTATTATTTAACTATTACACCACCCAATTTAATATTTTAATATTTTTAATATTTTTCAATTTTGTATTAAAAATGAAGGGAGTAAACTTTCAAATTAACGAAGGGATTTTTTCTATTCATCTCCATTTTTTTCTTGTTAAATAATTTTTTTTATAACACATTAATGGAATAAGTGGTATTTTTCAAATTAACATTTTGTTACCATTTTGTTGGTCCTTATTGTCCTATTTTTGATTTTACTGTCACATATAGAGAGTATTAAATTTGATAGTGCAATATTTTGGAGGAAGATCATTAATTGATCAAAAAAAATTAAGGAACTTAACCAATATTAAAAATATAAATAAGTTTTGACAACCACAAAAAAACATAATGATTTGGGCACTGTTTTAAAAAGAAGATTAAAAATTGATATATAAAAAATAAGAAGTCATCTATAAAATATTAGTTTGAGTTGTTAATATTTAAAATATAATTTATAAATTTTGAATGAATATTTATAAATAATAATATTTAAATTATTACACATGAAAATATTTAATATTTTGGCAATATATGTTAAATTTTATTTTAATAAGACTTTAAGGTACTTAATACTCTTAAAAAAAGACTTTAGGATACTAAATGCTTTAGGAAAAAGAGTTTAAGAGTAAATTAATGCCAAAGGATATGGTAAAAGTCTTATTTGTCACTATGTGTGCTCATACACATGCTACATCAGCATATAATGGCAAAGTTAATGATTTATTAATAAGGTTTTTGCTTCTCAAAATAATAGTTCAAAGGTAAAATTGCTACATTTAAAAGTATAAGGTGCTCGACACTCCTAAAAAATAAATATAGAAATAAAATTGGACCTTAATCCTTTTTTTTAAAGAAAACAAAGGATTATACTCCTGAAAAAAAGATTAAAGTACAAGGTTAAAGTCAGCTAAAAATAAAAGAGATATTCATCAATTACAATTAACATTGAAATGCTGAAAATTAGCCAGAGTGAGATCCATTCTCGCAATGTATGTAACATCCCAATTTAAATTTTAATAGTTAATTTAGGTTAATAGAAATTTTAAAAAAAAATAATATTTAGAGGTAAGAAAATTAGTAGAAAATGATTATTAAATCTAATTTAGGATATAATTCTAAATTTAAAAAAAATTTATTAAAAAATTAATTAAAAAATTATTAAATTATTATTATAATAAAAAAAAGGGGAAAAGGTATGCCAAAAAAAAAGGAGAAGAAGAAGAAGAAAACGAATTTGCTTTCGGCGCCGCATGAATAGTAAATATAAAATAATAATAAAAAAAAGGGGGAGAGAGAAGAAGAAATAATAAAAAAAATGTGTGGGACCCACTGAATTTTTATAAAAACTCACCTTCCTTCATTTCCTCATTCATTCCTGCGCGCGAGCTGAGGCGGAGAGAACGCGAGTCACCGGTGCGAAATATCTAAATTTTTAAGGTAAGAGTTTTTAATAGGATATTTAGGGTGTGATTTTAAGCTTTTCAAGACTAAGTAAGTGTTCTAAAAAATTTTCTTAGTCATCCTTCTTATTTAGTTTCTGAGTTTGTAGTGGTAGAAAATTTAAGATCTGGAAGAGGGATGAATTTATATTGAATAAATATGATTTTTGAGGTTGTCAGTAGTATAATAAATGTTCTAGAGTATAAATTTATTGATGATCTTTGAATCTGTGGCTTATGGATCAAATTTTAAACTAGATCTGAAAATATATGTTGATTTATTGAGGTTTAGATGATTATTTGGGATGAGAAATGAATCATTATGGTTATAGGATTATGATTCTAAACTAGAGACTTAATTTTTAATTTTTGAGTATTTTAGGTATGAATTTATAAAATAAAAAGAAAATTTTGATAATAGAAATTAATTTAAAAGTTGATTTTTAGATTATTAATGTTTATTGATAATTAAAAGAGGAGTTAAAAATTTTACTTAATAGTATTAACTATAGATTTGTATTAAGATTGAGATTAGAAATTATGTTATATTTTTAATTCTATTATTAGAATTATTTTATTAGTTTCAAAAAATTGAAACTAATATTTATAAATAATATGTTATTTGTAGATTGTATTACTGGTGAAGATTGTGGTGAGAGAGAAATTTTAAGAAATAATTTATTGAAAAAGCCACAAGGTAACTATGCTTTTAATTTATGATTAGTGTTACTTCATGTTAATTGGGTGATTATTGAGAAAATTATGAATTTTTTTTATATTGTATATTGTGCAATATTATTATTATGAATTTGTTTGATTATTGTGGGAGGTGTTGGGAGACTTGCTATTGTTGTTGTATTTATGTGCCACGTGGTATGCCCCTATTGGAGCTCAATAAGTGGTTTGTAAGGGCTCGGGCTAATCTACCTTTGGCCGGGTAATTTAGCACCGAGTGAGGGCTATGGCTCGAGGTTAATGGAGGGATATAAGGATGGTTGTTTGTGTGTATTGTAATATTTCATATATTTGTTGGAATTATATTATTTTTAATTCTCACTTAGTAAGCACACAATTAACTGTTTGTATACACTATCATAAATTGGCTTTGGTTACTGGGACTTTTGAGTCTCATTATGTGGTTAACAATTTTCAGGAGAAGAGCCACGAGTGACACGTGGAGGAGTCCCAGAGGCTTAGTGGTATAGATCCACTGTCTCTTTTGGGTATTTAATTTATGATTTATAATGTGTTATATTGCCAATATTAGGGCTTTTTTGTTTATTGTCAATTATATGAATATATAAATGTAATCATGCCTTTCAAACTATTTCTATTTTTAGTACAATTTGGATGACTGTAATTTTAATATTTGGTTTACTTTGGATTGGTTAAAATGGCATGATTATAAGGCCAAATAACTGGTTTGTGTTGAAAATTTATTAAATTGCTTACTTTACTTGTTGGGAGTATAAGGATGGACAAATGTGATTTAGTTTACTTGTTGGGAGTATAAGGATAGACAAATGTGATTTAGCCTAATAGCATGTGGGAGGTAAAAATTTATCTGAAATGTTAATTATAAAATATTTTATATTGAAATTATTGATATAAAAATGTGTTGGGTGGCTGTAACCCAACTATAGTTGAGTTAAATTATTTAAAAAAAAAATTTGGTGTGTTATAATGTATGGCCTAAAACTAAATTGGAACCTCATCTAAAAAATGAGCAATTGAGCTTTGTGTATTCAATATTATCTTTGCAAGCACATCATTGTTTTTTTTTTTGTTTGTAATGACCTCTACTTCACCATTTTTATAGATATTATAAATTATATTTATATATATATATATATATATTACTAATGCGTTTGCAATAGCTCATAATTTTAAAAATTGACTTTTTTTTCCAAAAAGTGAAAAAGTTAAAGCAAAAAGATTACCTTCATGAATGGAGTAAAACAGTTAATTTAATTTATATCAATATGAAATATATAATTTATATTAATTTTTCATTTTTATAATTAGTGTATAATTGTAAAACAAGCATTATATGCTTGAATTAACATGCACAAAATATGCATTGGATTTTTCTCCGCGGAGTTTCCTTCCCTTCTTTTTCATTGCAAATTTCAATCATTTAAATTAAACTTTTATTTTTAAGATATGTTTGAGAGGATACAATGAAACAAAAAATGAATGATGATTAATAAAATTAAATAGAACGTAACATTTCATTGTTTAAGAGTTTTATTAGAAGAATAAAAATTTTGTTTAATAATTTTTTTAGAATAATTATAAAATTAATAGATTTGCATTAGATATAATTATAATTTTTAGTTTTAAGATGAGATAAAGTGAAAGAGTAAGAGAAGGTAAGAAGGATATGGTAATTTTGAGAACTGAAAAATAATAAATTTAAAATAGTTAAGAATGACTTATAAAGTCACCCCAAACCATCCAACTTCCTTTTAAAAATTCTCCCAAGTAGGTATGTTGCTTTTAGCCATCATATCCCATTTGGTGTCAAAAAAAAGAAAATAAAAAATCCCATACACTATCTTGCAAATTATGTTCAATTATATATGACTTTTTTAAACTTTAAATCATATATAAATGACTTTTTTTATTTTAAAAACTTAATAATAAATTTCTTTGAACTTCTAGATTTATACAAATAATTTCTAACAATTAATTATATATTTTTTAAACTTTATTTTGTGCGCATATAAGTTTTTAAACTTTAATTAATATACAATAACATATTTAAATTTTAAGTTATATATAGATAATTAATATATAAAATTAATCATATATAATTATATACGGAGATATAAAAGTTGATGGAGTTTATTATAAAATTTTAAAAGTTAAAGAGGTTGTGTATATATGATTTAAAGTTTAAGAGTGTGATGTATAATTTAACTTAAAAATTATTAAATTTATTTATTTATTTTTGCCAACAAATTTAATCTAACGATGCAAATTTGGACTGCCTCATCCCCAAAGAAAAAAAAAAAAAGAAAGACGACCCCACAAAACACACCCTTGACTGGTTGCAACTAGCAAATTCAATTTTTTGTTCGGCATTCCACTCTTGGTCGAGCTCGCCGTCGGGCGCCGTCTACATTTGTCATCCCTGCGTGGTTGTCCGGCAAGTTTTGAAGAAGGTATGAACTTTGTCTTCTCCCAAAATCCGGTGATCATTGAATCTGATTTCCCATCTTGAACAGGGGACACGATGCCTTTAGGACTAATTCTTGGGATAGGAAGGGCATTTCGAAGGAAGCGAACTTCGTCCCTTGACATTCTATCGTCAAAACGTGCTCCCCGAGGTTACTACAAAGGGAAAAATTGCAAGCCTACTGGTTTCCACACGCGCAAAGGTTTGTTGACCTTCACAAAATAAATTGCAATGGCTATCGTTGCACAAATTGTGTAGGATGGATTATTGGAAAGGTTCTATAATCTGTTATCATATTTGAGTTTATTTTTCTTTTGGATGAACAGTTTTGGATTAGATTTTAAAGGACAGAATGGAGATAGAGAACTATTGTTTAGCAACTTCCAGCAAACCAATACTAGGAAGGCACTTTCAGACTGTACTGTATTTTCATGTGCTGTATTTTCATTATACCCAAGAATGATTCAACTACGACAATTCTTACTTTGTTCTTTCAAACTTCTGTCAATAGATTACTAATAAAAACAGAGGTTGCAGCCCATGAAAGCGAAATAATGAACAAACAACCTAACTTCGTTTTTGAGCCATCTTCATATGAGCAATTTTGGATTATTGGCTGCAGAGCAATTTTGGGTTCTGAAATCTGAATCTCTAGTAAACACCTCTCTCTATGATTCCTTCATTAGTTTTAAAAATTCGTTATTATCCTTCCTTGCTTCATCTCATCTATCACCCAACCATGCCTTCCTATTTTAGTCATCTCCATCTTCCATCGCACTCCGTTAAATGTTTCATGGTGCATTCAGATACTTAATAAACAAGGGAACGGAGAAATTCTTTCTCCAAGGAGAGAGCTATTTTAGGAGTTTATTCCTAGTGTGTGTTATATGACTTTTAATAACTCCAAACATTCCTGGAGTTGTATCCTCGGAATCCAATCCTGCTTCTAAAAATTTTCTTACTTGAGATCCATGATATACATTTTAGGTATTGTAAAATACTATGTACAAAGGTGCAAACATGAGGGCAATATTGTATTATTTTTTTCGTATGTAATGTATATTTGCATTTTGTTGCAGGTGGATATGTTGTATTGCAAGAAAAACTGCCAAACTACGTAGTCCCTGATCTGACTGATTTCAAGGTCTGCATCTTTCTGTATATTTGCATTCTCTTTCTTTCTTATCATGCTAGTTCTTGTTGCATCCCTGTGATCTTACCCTAAATTGTTAAAATGGTACTCCCTCTGGTCATAAATGTAAGAGCTAGTTGAGGAGTTTGTTTTGGTGTTAAATGCATGACCCTTATCTCTTTTGTGTGTCACATTTGTCATTTTTTTTCCCAAACTACCCTATTGATTACGCACAATAGTAGGGGTAGTTTTCAGTGAAAATAATAAATAACTAACTAAATTAATTTCCCTATTTTATATGAATTAGTTATCTAGTTTCTGCATTTTTAGGACTTGATGGATTATATTCTAGGCTCATTGCTGAATTTTATTATTATTCTCTTTTGCAGCTCAAACCTTATGTATCTCAGTGTCCTAGAGAAGTCAAGACCTCTGAGGCTTCTGAAGCGGCTAAATAACCAAGTAGTGGAGGCTGGGCATGGTTAACAGGACTAGGCACTTCTTTTTTTTTTTTGCTTATTATCAGAATCTTTTGAAGGATGAAGTCTTGTGTTATTACGGAAGTATTATTCATAAAAAGGAGAACGATTTATCTCGTATTGTATGGTTCAACTCAATTGTTTCTTGATTCAAAGTTCTTTCGCAGCTTAAGCTTCCCTGGCCTGTATGACAGTGGCGGTGACAGCACATTAAATCTGGTCATGAGCGTGTATGTTAATGTTGCACCGACCCTGAGAACATAAACTGACAACCATTATACTTGATGTTATTTTTCTGAATGGAGAGGCAGGGTATAAGTTTGTAGCGTCATTCTTTATTATGCAGAGTCCATCTTTGAAATAACCTATGCAATTATTATATCTATAATAATCATATTAAACAGATTATTTTCCCATGGTGACAAAATTAATTTCATTATCTTCCGAGTTCCATCTATGGATTATTATTTATAGTTAATTTTTTTTTGCTTTTTACTAAAAGAAGATTATTTTTGTTTTATATTTTATTTTATTCAAATTTCAATGCATCAATTTTTTTTTAAAAAAAACGTAAGTTATGATTCAAAGCATCATTCATGATAAATAAAACTAAATAACCAACAATATTATCCCACAATAAGTTGATTTCAACTCTAATGGATTATAGTCAATTAACTCCATTCATTCTACCAATCCTATGTATAAGTCGTTTTAAACTACTAACTCAATAATTAAGATTATCTGAAACAATAAACTTGTTTTAAAGTTAAATTACTTTCTATTTCTCCCCTCAGACCAGAGTGTATTAAAGTTAAATTAATTAATCAATTAATGAAGATTATTCATTAAATGCTATAAAAAAATGGGATTTAAATTCAGTGAATAAACCAAAATTTAGTAAGAGATTTTGTTATATAATACTTTTAAAATTTCAAATTTCATATTTTTGATATGGATAACATATATAAAGAGTATTTTAATTGTGAGATTTTTTTTAATTTTTAATTTTCAAGAAAAATATATCTGAATAATTTTTAACTATTGATAAAATTCAATTGTGAAGGGTAAGTAAATTTAGAGTAGTTTTAAAATATTCAGATTACCCATTACCCAGTTTCTTCTAAATATTGTAGGAGGGAGAGAGAGTAATGAGTATTCGGATTTACAAAAACAGTTCTGAAAATTTAGGAAAATTCCTTATTGGTCGGCAGATTAGATAATGGTCGTTACCATTTATTCATTTTCATATAGGGTCGACCTCCGCTCCTTCACTTCCCAGCCATGGCTTCCATTCACTACTCAGTTTCGATCCCTTCGGTACCCAAATTACCCAACTCCAACAATGTTCGAACCTTTTCGGTGAATCTATCAAACCCAAAACGTTCTTCGTGTTCCTTTCCCAGAATCCGAGCCTCGAGTTCGCCATCGTCCCCTTCATTGGAAGAAGCAGTAATGAGCATAGACAATCTTCACAGCTTCATCGAGCTTAATGTGGGAAAATGGAACGGCTCTTTCTATGTAAGCATTGTAATGGAAAATTTCTTTAAGTAGCAGTTTTGTGCTTTTTGCCGTAGTAAGCCTTCCCTCTCCCCTTTTTCAGCAATTTGACGCTTCTGGGCATTTGTTGCAACAAATAAGTACGAAGCTTTCAGCAAGTTCTTATGGAGAAGATCATCTCATGAGTCTCATTCAGACGTAAGCTTCTCATGAATCTTTTTGTACTTAAAAGGAAAGGGATAGATCATCTTTTCATGGAGACACTCTGTGGATCTCACAATTCTATAGTATCTTGGAAACCGCGGTAATTAAGATGGTCATACTGGGCAATTTAACATAGAAACGATAAAACTGTCATGTCGTGAGAGTGAACAAATTCAACAGGGTCATGTCATATCTTCGTGGTTTTTGAGGGCGATGAAGTACTACTACCTAAATGGTGTCATCCCATAAGACCATACCTTGGATGCCATTCGTTATCTATTTTATCGGTGTAATACAGATAGATATCTTCGATGTTGACTGACTTCATAGAAGTTAGCGTCAAAATGACAATATACGGTACACCTCCGGTGGATTAAATCCATTTGGTCATAGAGTTATTCTGTTTTATCCAGTTCTTTAGGGCTAAATTGTCATTAATCATTGTATCTCTTACGCAACCATTGCAAGTTACAAATCTTTGATTGATTTATTACATTGCTTCTCGCAGCCTATACATTAAGCAACCTTCATCAAGTACTTCAATTTCTGGCTATGATGAGCAACCAGAGTGGGCAGAGTACAAAATCAAAGAGACCAGTATGTTTACTGTTGACAAATATCAACAAGTGAGTTTTTCTCCTATTGCTTGGTGGTTCAGGATACACAGAATGCTCAATTTCGTTTTATGGAAAGAGTAACTTTGCCTTATATTTTGTAATCCCTTTGTCTTGTGTAAAATATCCACCATGGTTAGTCTGCAGATTGGGTTTTTTCCATCTGAGAGAGCGTTTTCCCTGAGGTATCAGACAGCTGGCATGCTGGAATCTGTATTGAGGCAAGGGGTTCTTGGAGAAGATGACACTGGTGAAGAATCACCAAAGTAAGTGATTCTCTGAAAGGTCTCCTAGTACTATTTAATTAGTTTGTAATCAGGTTGAATGTTTAACTGTAATCGGTGCAGTTTCTAGAAATGAGTAGATTAAATTGAGACTGCAGCTGGCGTGGATAGTAACAAAAGTACACCTATTTTAAAGTGTTCCCATTAGGAACAATTCACCTCTTGGGATCAGAAATGCAAATAATAAATTAATGTCTGAGGTGATTATTCTAGTTAAGCCAAGTTTCAAATTAGTGCACTAATTTCAAAATAAATCTAAAATTCTAGTTCCCATAGGCCTACTATTTGATAACTCCTTGCCAATGTTGCCATGGGGTTGTCATGTCTAATAGCACAACTACAAATATGGTCTGTTATTGGGCATTGATACTGAGAACCTTCTCATATATTTCTACTGCTTGCTTAGACTTTCTTTCCATTCCCTTGATGTGCAGAAATGTAAAGCTTCCCTCTCGTCGACCTTCTGTTGTATGTGAGAATTGCTTGTATTCTCTACAGGCAGAGATGCGAGCAAGAGCCTTTCACATTTTGGATCCAAAAGGAGTTGTCGATATGCTTATTGTTTTCCTAGAGGAAAAAAGTGATGGGTCTCCTCCTCTGCTTATCAGTTCAATGGTACTTGGGATAAGTACAGTTTTTAATTCTTATGCATGAAATAAATTCACCTCCCCACGAACACTGGCTTGTTTCTTTATTTGTTGGGAACTCTGCTGATTTCTAGAGTTGCTTGATGACTGAGTTATTTTTCTGTTGGTGGTTTCTTTCATGTATGACACGTTTTCTTTGTTTGGATTCATGGCAGGACACGGAGAGCAGGATTTTACCATTTCTTGGCAAGTGGAAAGGCCACTCTGTTACAAAACGTAGTGGTGTGTACGGATCTACGATCGCTGAAGCTGATACAGTTGTGTCACTTGAAATGGATGGCCAAGGCCAGCTTAATCAGGCATGTCACGCTTGCGGCACAAGCCCAAGCAAATGAAAAGAAGTGTGACTGCTAAAAGAAAGTTAACCAAAACCCATATATTTTAGGAATAATATAACTTTTAATTCTCAAACTCTCTCTCAATTATCAATTTATTTGAACTTTGATTCTGTGTAATTTAGTCATTATAATTTATTAAGGAATTATGGGGATTGAGTTCTATTGAGTCAACAAATTATAAGGACTGAATTATTCGAAGTCAAGAAACTATAAGAGCTAAGTTGTTCTTATTCAAAATTTAAGTACTGAATTGATAATTGAAATAAAGTTTCAGAGGCTAAAAATAATACTTTCCCTGTACTTAGAAAAGTTTCATATTTTATGAATTCCATAAGGAGTCCCTTCACTTTACCTTGATCTTGTAAAATGAACTGCTGTTGCTTCTGTGTCCCAGATTGTGACTTCAACATCGAACAAGGAAAATGAAAAGGTGACTACAAATGTGGAGTGGAAGGGGACAATGTCAGAGAATTTGGTTACATTTGAGGGAGGATACCAGGTTACGCTATTGCCTGGAGGGATGTACATGGGGTGTCCTTGTGACGTGGCAAAAAGTGTTGCAGAATCAAAGTCTTTCCATTTGGAGTTCTGTTGGCTTGAGACACCTAGCCAGAGACAAAGATTGGTTCGCACTTACGATGTGCAAGGCTTAGCTGTTTCTTCCACTTATTTTTCTGAGACTAAATCGTGAAGTCTGAGTTCGCCTTGCTTATATCATCAACACTTCAACACCTTACCTCTTTTCTTTTCTTTTCTTTTTTGAGGGAATGTTGTGCGTAGTTAAATAAGGCTGAATGAGACACACCTTCCACTTTCATTCACTCGATCGCTCTTTTTCTGAAGAGATTTCCCTTTAGATATAAGCCATGTATAATTTAAATCTGTCTGGTTTTTGAGTACATTTCGATGTTTTTAGTGTGTGTTGTAACTTGCACTAATAAGTTGAACTATTTTATTGTTACGCATTCTTTTTTCACTTCCAAATACTCTTCTTCAAATATTCGAGTGAGTAGCTGACTTTTGGCTTTGCTTATTTTGTATTTGTATGTGTTGGTATGTGAATATAACGTATCTTGACTAATTCTCATTTGAGCATTCTTGGGCTCAAATGTGTCATAGACGCATGTTACAACCCATAGAGATTTTATGACATACAAAAACAATCAATATTAACATAAAATATAAAAAAATTAAAAGGCTGTACAATTCACAACAAGAGTTTGAGTTTCATGTAAAATTATGCATCCAATTACAGTTCTCAAAAGTATTATATCATTTAAAGTACATAACTATTCTCAATGTTTTCAGAAAAGCCCGTCCTATCTTCTAAAGTATTTTTTAGCATAATTTTACCTCAATATTTTTTATTTTAGTACAATTTCATCAGACTGTTAGGATTTGATTATGTTGACCATTAGTCAATAAGATTTGACTATTATATGCATGGCTGGCAGTATGACATCTTTTAAAATTTTAAAATAAAAAAGAAACAATCCTCTACTGGCCATGTCATCATCTTCCCTCCTTACGCAGACCAATCTTCTTCATTGTTTTCCTCTGCAAAATTGAAAAAAAAAAAAAAAATCCAAAGCATATTCATTCTTCATTCAAAATCAAGCACAAAAACGATCAAAGTAGGAACATAATTTTTATGGAAGCCTTCTCTTTTATTTGACATAATTTCTCTGAAAGCCATCCTCTAACGGCAACCATCAAAAAAATAAAAAAGCTCATTATAAGAGATTAAACAATTACTTTTGACTATATTTTAGAGAGTCAAACAAATATACTGATTTGCCCGTACAGAAAATTTAGCATAACTACTAGGACTTCTCTATTTATAATGTTTTGCCTATAAGATATAGGGACATCTTGAACTTTAATGTGTCTTGACTTTTATAACCTTAACACGACTTTGTCCGTGTCTTTTCATTAAAAAAAAAAAACTATCAAACTAAAATAAACAAATCCAGCAATCAAACCCAGAACAATTGAAGGAAAATAAACAAATCAAGGTAAAATAAACATACCCAGATCCAGCAATCTTTGTCCCTCATCTTCATCCCATTGTATAGCAAAATAAACAAATCAAAGTAAAAAATTTTGTTTTCCTTCCAAACCCACAACAATCGAAGTAAAATTTATACACAAGGCATCAGAACAATCAAAGAACGATTTTGAAATAGATAAAATCTAGAAACTTTGGAACCTAGAAATTTTTAAAACAATCAGCGTTTGGCGTCAGCGTCGCACTACTCCCTCACTTCCTTTGTCTCGATCTGTCTCCGTCGCACCCCTACGTCACTTCCACAGTCTTGATCTGTCACCTACAATGCTCAATTATGTTTGGGTCTTTGGAATCGCTTCGAATTGAAATATGGGTTGCTAACTTTGAATCACGTTGAACCCCCCTAACCTCTCAATCCGTCTACTGATTTGGATCTCGTGTTTCCCTCTGACCACGGGTATCGTCGAGCCGGTGTGTGACCAAAGAACAACATACTCGATAGCTTTGAAATAGAGAGACGCTGGCAACAGCAGGCGTAGTTAAATGGCGGCCAATAGAACTCAAATTCTTCTCACCCAATCAAACCAAATCCTAAACGGTATGACCTCATAGAACTCATATTCCCTCCAATCAAAACTTAAAATCTAAGATTTGAAGCATATTTGAAGTAGAGATCGAGCGGGGAGAGAGAAAAGATAGAGGGGGGGGGGGGCAAAGAGAGGAAGTTGGAGATCGAAGAATGGGATGAAACAAAGGTTTGGAAATGGAAGGGTAGTGAAGAGAAAGTGACGTGGACTGTTATGTGGCACTCAAGCAGATAACAGTTTGACACTTTAATTTAACAGTCAAAATGAGTCAAACTTAATTGAATGATGAAATTGTACCAAATTAAAAAATATTGGGACGATATTACATCAAAAAATTTTGTAGGATGCACTTGAGTGGAAATATTAAAAGCAGTTTTATACCTTAACCCTATTATTTATACTTTTATTGATGAGGGGATTTTAAATATTATTTTTTTCATGCATTTCTATTCTTGATGTGTATGACATTTTTTTTTATTTTTTAAAAAATTAATATGTAATTTAAACCTTGAGTTATAAGTTTTTGAATAATTTGCACCTAACTACTCATAATTAATACATTTTGAATCTTCAATGATTAAACTTGAAGTAATTTCACCTGAATATTAAATTAAAGTACATGGATGTTAGTTTTAAGTGGTAAGCCTAGCTCTCATCACTCAATGATCTCTCTCCTCCTCACCTCCTCCACTCTCTCACTCAAACCTAGAGAGGTTTTGCTTCGAATTGAGAACTTTGAGAGCTCTTAGCAACCGCTCCAGAGTGTGGTTTTGCATGTTGCTCCCTCTTTGCTTTCTTCTCTCCCGCCTTTTTTTGTCAACGTCCTTGCTTTTCTCTCAATTTTGGGGACGGCATCATTATCAGCATGGAAGAATGCAGGAGATGCAATACCTTATGGTTAAACAAGGAACCTAAGGGAAACGGAAAAAAAAAAAAAAAAAACCTTCTTACTCCGAGTTACAACAATGAAAATGCTTGAATCATACATTCTCATCATCATCTTTATTGTTTTCATGAATAGGATTTTTGTCCTGGCCAGTCCAAATGACTTCGTCAAGTGCACTTCCAACAAAAAAAAAAAAAAACTACTCGCAGCCTTAGAGCAAGACCTTATATCTATGGTGGCCTCAACATCAAAGTCCAACATAAAAGTGAAAGCAACCACCACATATTCCCACAACGCCCCCAACCTTGCTTGCCTCGAAGGCCAACATGGTATCATAATAAGCGCCAACAAGCTCAATCATATAGTGAATGTTGATGGGGAGACCAGAAGGATGACGGTAGAGAATGGCATTCTTCTATCTAAGAGACTTGATCAATAAAGCAATAATGAATGGACTAGCTTTCTTGTGCACACCATACCAATGGGCAATCGCAGTAAGGGGATTGTTGGCGACGGTAGAAGTAGGGTATGCCAAAGTGAGGCGCCTTAATGAGTCTGATGAGGAACGTAATTAAAAATATGATTGTCACGTTGGAGCTTGTTAAACGCATCCATAGAAACACCCATGTGAGATTATTCCTTAAAACTGTGTCCGTTCCTTCTTACAACAACTTCTCGATTTGCTCAATGCCAAAATGGTCGGCTCATCCTCACCATTGTTAACCAAGAGTGTAAGGAGGAAGATTCTGTAGAAGTGATGGAAGAAGCAAAGGAAAATCAGATGGAGAATGAAATCGGAGGATGAGCTTGGGGTTTTAAGGAAGATGAGGAAACAAAGGAAGAAGTGGTTAGATAAATTGAAGCTATAGGAGATCAAACGACCATGTTGTCAATTGGGATAAGAAGGTTAACTTGAATGATAAATAAGCCAATTGAATTTTAGCAGTTGAGAAGGCAACAATGTTGACATATGGAGATAGCAGCAAGAGATTAGGCGGAGAGAGGGGGAGGAGAGAACTAGCATATGGAGAGAGAATGTGGGCAAAGAAAACATGGCCCCTAATAAGCTTAAAGTAACAGACGTTAGTGCCAAATTAATATGGTGGGAGTGAAATTATTTCATATTTAATTATTTAAGGTTTAAAAGGTATTAATTGCAGGTATAAGGTTTAAATTATTTTTGGACCTGTAGTTTATAATTTAAATTGCATATTAATCTTATTTTATATTCAAAATACTCTTATTAAATATAATTAAGTAAATTGCTTCTATAGACTGAATGCTTATGCCATTTGGAGATGTAACAATTCCAAGCTTTTATAACAACGGCTAGGTGTGAGTTTTAGGCCAAGCGAGCCCTTAAAACTTAGCGTTTATTTGGTTTTGTGAGTTTCCACATTTAGGAAGTGTTTTCGTGCTTGCAAAAAGTAAAATATTGTTTGGATAAAATATCATCAAATCAAAATTATATTTGAAACACATTTGAAACATTCTTGAAAATTCATTTAGCCAACGTAACCCATGCTTGGCTTTAGTTTTGATCAAATGGACCTTTGGCTGAAAAAACTAGGCATTTTTTGGGGGAAATTACCATTTTTTTAAAATGATTTATTTTTATCACAAAAATAATTTAATTCCATTATTTATCATTATTTTATTATAATTTTTCCCAATTTTTTAATTTTATATTATTTTATTCATTTTTTATTATATATGTTATTAAAAATAAAATTTTTATGTTATTTATACAATTTCATTTAAAATTTTTATCATATTTTTTAAACATTTATAATATATTACGTTTGTATAATAATGATTATAAATTATCATAAATCAATATTTTTTTATAATTATATATTTAAAAGCACATTTTATTTTTTAAAATTTAAATAATTTTTAATTTACTAAATTTACTTTAAAAAAATATATTTAAATATAAATTTTATTACAACAATTAATTTTTATTAAACTAACTTTTGTCAAATAAATTTTTGACAAACTAACTTTTCACATGAAAAACCAAACATGTACTTAATTTATCTAACCTTTAATCTATTAAAAAAATTTATAAGACAAAAGACATAACGTTTTATGAAGTGAGTGTAGCATAGATAATAGCAATTTAAACTCTTAAAATATTATTTTTTAATTCAATTCTTAAAAATGTGTATGAAAAGTATTGTTTTTATAAAAAAAAAATTTCTTAAATGACGTTTAAATTTTTAAAAAAATTAGTTTTATAGTTAGAAAGCTAAGTTAGGAAAAAAAAGAAAAGCAATACTTTGTAAGGGGGAATTTAAAGTGATTCATATTTTATTCACATGGTAGTTTTTGATGAAGTTTTATTATATTAATTATTAATTATTATTGTTCTGACGAGACAGTCAACACCATGCGCCGTGGACTTACATGAGGGGGGTGATAGCCAAAAGGGGGAAAAAGGACTTGTAAGGGAGAGATTGTGCCCTTGGGAGACCGGCAAGCTCACCGAGATTCCACGGCCACTCACTCAATATTCAATATCTTACAATTTACCAAAAACATTTTGGAACCCCTAGATTTTTTTAGCTGCTTGGAAGATTACTCTTATGTTAATATTTATTGTAATTTTTAAAAAAATTAACCTTATACGATTATAATCATCCTCTATTTGGCATCATTAAAAGGATAAATGATTTTCTTATATGCAATTGACAAGTGTCCATCGATGACACTAAAAAAAAAAAAAACTAATTAATATGTAGATTGACTTGCACATGAAGTAAAGAAAGATAATTTTGATGTTAAAATTTTAAATGATTCATATGTTAGATGTAAAACTTTTCTTCACCTAAGATATTTCTTGATTTATTTATAATTGCACATCTATCAGGGCGCCTTGTTTATTTTTTTTCAAATCTTGTAATTTACTATTTGACGTCTTCCTACCTAAAATACCATTTTTTGATATTAGTATTGTAACATCTCAATTTAAATTTTAATAGTTAATTTGGATTAATAGAAATAAAAAAAATAATATTTAGAGGTAAGAAAATTAGTAAGAGATGATTATTAAATCTAACTTAGGATATAATTCTAAAAAAAAATTAATTAAATAAAAAAATTTTAAAAAAAAAATAATTAAAAAAATAATAAAAAATATATTATTAAATTATTATTATAATAAACAAAAAAGGAAAAGGTTTGCAAAAAAAAGAAAGAAAACGTGCGCCGCCTCAATAGTAACAATAGTAAAAAAAATAATAAAAAAAAGAAGAAGAAAGAAGAGAGAGAAAAGAATAAAAAAAATGTGTGGGACCCACTGAATTTTTATAAAACTCACCCGTTTCCTTTCATTTCTGCAATTCTTTTCCTGCGCGCGAGCTGAGGCGGAGAGAAGCGAGTCGCCGGTGCAAAATATCTAAATTTTTAAGGTAAGAGTTTTTAATAGGATATTTAGGGTGTGATTTTAAGCTTTTCAAGACTAAGTAAGTGTTCTAAAATTTTTTTTAGTTATCCTTCTTCTTTAGTTTCTGAGTTTGTAGTGGTACAAAATTTAAGATTTGGAAGAGGGATGAATTTATGTTGAATAAATATAATTTTTGAGGTTGTTAGTAGTATAATAAATATTCTAGAGTATAAATTTATTGGTGATCTTTGAATTTGTGGCTTATGGATCAAATTCTAAACTAGATCTGAAAATATATGTTGATTTATTGAGGTTTAGATGATTATTTAGGACGAGAAATGAATTATTATGGTTATAGGATTATGATTCTAAGCTAGAGACTCAATTTTTAATTTTTGAATATTTTAAGTACGAATTTATGAAATAAAAAAAAATTTTGATAATAGAAATTAGTTTAGAAGTTGATTTTTAGATTATTAATGTTTATTGATAATTAAAAGAGGAGTTAAAAATTTTACTTAATAGTATTAACTATAGATTTGTATTAAGATTGAGATTAGAAATTATGTTATATTTTTAATTCTATTATTAGAATTATTTTATTAGTTTCAAAAAATTGAAACTTATATTTATAAATAATATGTTATTTGTAGATTGTATTACTGGTGAATATTGTGGTGAGAGAGAAATTTTAAGGAATAATTTATTAAAAAAGCCACAAGGTAACCATGCTTTTAATTTATGATTAGTGTTACTTCATGTTAATTGGTTGATTATTAAGAAAATTATGAATTTTTTTATATTGTATATTGTGCAATATTATTATGAATTTGTTTGATTATTGTGGGAGGTGTTGGGAGACTTGCTATTGTTGTTGTATTTATGTGCCACGTGGTACGCCCCTATTGGAGCTCAATAGGTGGTTTGTAAGGGCTCGGGCTAATCTACCTTTGGCCGGGTAATTTAGCACCGAGTGAGGGCTACGGCTCGAGGTTAATGGAGGGATATAAGGATGGTTGTTTGTGTTTATTATAATATTTCTTATATTTGTTGGAATTATATTATTTTTAATTCTTACTTAGTAAGCACACACTTAATTGTTTGTATACACTATCATAAATTGGCTTTGGTTACTGGGACTTTTGAGTCTCATTATGTGGTTAACAATTTTCAGGAGAAGAGCCACGAGTGACACGTGGAGGAGTCCCAGAGGCTTAGTGGTATAGATCCACTGTCTCTTTTGGGTATTTAATTTATGATTTATAATGTGTTATATTGCCAATATTAGGGCTTTTTGTTTATTGTCAATTATATGAATATATAAATGTAATCATGCCTTTCAAACTATTTCTATTTTTGTTACAATTTGGATGACTGTAATTTTAATATTTGATTTACTTTGGATTGGTTAAAATGGCATGATTATAAGGCCAAATAACTGGCTTGTGTTGAAAATTAACTAAATTGCTTATTTTACTTGTTGGGAGTATAAGGATGGACAAATGTGATTTAGTTTACTTGTTGGGAGTATAAGGATGGACAAATGTGATTTAGCCTAATGGCATGTGGGAGGTAAAAATTTATCTGAAATGTTATAGTGTGTGAGTTGAAGCCAATTATAAAATATTTTATATCGAAATTATTGATATAAAAATGTGTTGGGTGGCTGTAACCCAACTATGGTTGAGTTAAATTATAAAAAAAAAAATTTGGTGTGTTACAAGTATTCATTCATTAATATTTTAAACCTCAATTCTAACATCTTATGTATTAAAATAAAACAAGTACTCCATCTATCCTAAATTATAAGATATTTTTAGGTAAGTTTTCATATATCAGTAAAGCTCATTAAATATACTTTATAACTTTCCTTTTTTAAGATAAAAATATACTTTTAAAAATTTCTTTCATTTAATACTTTATTGATGAAATAATATTGAAGATAGAGAATATATAAGAAGTATATATTAAAAAAGTATTATTAATAAAATTTTATTTTTATCAAAATGTCTTATAATTTAAAATATTAATTTTTTTAAAAAATATATTATAATTTGAAACATAAAGAGTACCATATAACTGTATAAAACTATATATTTTATAATTATAAGTTGACCAAGTTATCTCAGTTATTACCTCTCCTTTTTAATAAAGATAAGCAATTGAAAAGTTAGTTTTTCTCACCTAATAAATAATACTCCATTTGTTTAAAAATATAAGACATTTTTTAAAGAATTAGATGTTAAAAAATATAAGATATTTTTTATTTTTTAAGGTGTAATCATTATTTTTTTTAAAAAAATGTTTCTATTGATAATAATTTTATATTTATTATAAGGTGTTTAATAGGAGTAAATATAAAAGATAAGATTAATTAAAAAATAAATAATTATTTGATTGAGAATAAAATTTAATTAAAAATATTTTATATTTTTAAATAGATAGCGTAATTATTACATAATTTTACGGAGGAATTTCGTTCTTCCTCGATTGCCCCGCGACATGCCCCATCCATATCCATTGCCTGTTCCGTTACAGGAAGTTAATACTGTACTTTTTGCGTTCAGATTTTGTACAACTACGAGGAACAAATTTAATTTTCTTTTTCCTTTTCTTTTCTTTTGTTTTTTTTTTTTAAAAGAAGACATCATTTTCATTGCGTCGTGGACCTTCCTCTGAATCTGCACTCTTGAAGATAGCACAAAACACCATCATTACTTGCACGATTACCAAACACAGCACTCAGTTGCAGTTGGCCAGATTCACTGCTCTTAGAGCTCTTGCTTCCTTCCTTGCCTTCCTCTTATCCATCAATGGCAGCCAAAAATGGTCAATCCCTCACGGCACCGCCGCCTCGTCCCACCATCACTCTCCCGCCGCGACCTCCCATGGAGGCCTTCTTCACCGGAGGACCCGGCCTGAGCCCCGGCCCCATGACTCTCGTCTCTAGCTTCTTCTCCGACGGTTACCCTGACTCCGATTGCCGCTCTTTCTCTCAGCTGCTCGCCGGAGCTATGGCTTCGCCGCTTGCTTTCGGCGCCAGGCCTGGCTTCCTTCCGGACAATACTTGTGAGGATGGAGCAACGAAGAATTTGGGGTTCAAGCAGAGTCGACCGATGAATTTGGTCGTTTCTCGTTCCCCATTGTTTACAATCCCGCCTGGGCTTAGCCCTTCTGGCTTGCTTAATTCTCCAGGCTTCTTTTCGCCGCAGGTAATTGAAGGAATTTAACTTTGTACTTGCCTTGCGCTTCTTTTCGCTTGCCTTGCTGCTTTTATGGGAATACCGGAAGTAGACTTGGCTAGCATGTCCACCTTGAATGTTAGTTCGTTCAAGTTTATGATTTAACATATATTGTAACGTCTTGAAATTTCTTTTCTGGATGGGTTTGTCTTGTTTTTGTCTTAAAGGTGGATGGTACGTGGTATTTTGTGCATTTAGTTACTACTCGTTACCCTTCGATGCATGCATTCAAGTAGTCGATCTCTGGCTCATTCAGTTGGTCTAGAGCCTTTGTGACCGGGTTCATTGATAATCTTCTCCGTTGTCTGGTGCATATTTGAGATCTAGAGAGAAACCAAGTGGAGAAGTCTTCGATACTACTGAAGGAATTGTATCCATGACATCATAGTTGATAACTGAAAAGTCAAGCATTTAATTTTTTCTTGGAACTCATCTTTATACCTTGAACTTGAATCACATGGTTCAGTTTAGAAAGTGTTAGAAATGAGACCAGCACTTTTAAAAATAATATATGTTATATATCATATTAAGATGACTTGTAATTGGATTGGATTACCTTGAATCTCATGGTTTTGTCTGTTTTTTAGCCGTAGGAAAATCAAAAGTAATTGGATAAGAGTTACATGTTTATGATGCATGCCAAATTTTATTGAGGAAAACATTATTTCTGATATGTCTTTTTTCCTGTAAAGAATTTGGTTTTATCTAGTGATAATATTGCTTTCTTTATGTGGAGAAGTAGCTGCTTGCATAATATGACGGAATGTATTGGTCATGCCGCAGGGCATTTTTCTCATCCTTATGTTTCAATGTGATCATCATGTCTTGAGGACAGAGGATATATATGTATGAGCCTCTTATTGTCTCTCCATTTCAATATATACAGAGCCCCTTTGGGATTTCCCACCAACAGGCTCTAGCACAGGTTACAGCTCAAGCTGTCCTAGCACAATCACAAATGCACGTGCAAGCTGATTTTCAACCTTCTGCTGTAACAGCCCCTGCGGAACCATTGGCAGTGCAGCCATTCTGTACTGCAGGTGAAGGATCAGAGCTGCAAGTGGCACCATCAGTTTTGGAACCTCAAGGTGCCCAACTGGAAATATCTGAAATTTCTCACTCTGATAACAAAAATCAACCTTCATCTACGGGTGTTGACAAACCAGCAGATGATGGCTATAACTGGCGTAAGTATGGGCAGAAGCAGGTTAAGGGGAGTGAGTATCCCCGGAGCTACTACAAGTGTACACATCTGAATTGCCCTGTAAAGAAAAAGGTTGAGCGTGCCACCGATGGCCATATCACTGAAATTACATACAAAGGCCAGCATAACCATGAAATGCCTCAGCCAAACAGACGTGCTGCCAAAGATAATTGCGAATCAAATGAAAGTAAAAGCATTCAAGTTATGTCTGTGTCAAATACACAGGGTTGGGTTGGAAATTCAAATGTTTTATCTGAAAGCATGCCTGACCATTCAATGCCTGTGAGTGACCAGAACTCCAATCAAGAGGCTCCCAGACAGTTACCTGGATCAGGTGAGAGTGAGGAAGCACTTGATGCAAATATTACAGAAGAAGATGGAGATGTTGGCGAGCCAAACCCAAAAAGGAGGCAAGTTTTACAATGTTGTTATCCTTCTTCATGGAGCTCTGAATTTTTCTTTTTCTTCAAAATATAGACTAGAGTTCTGCTTTGCAGGAGTACTGAGGTTGGAGCTTCTGAAGCTTCTTTGTCCCACAAGACTGTTACAGAACCTAAAATCATTGTGCAAACAAGAAGCGAAGTTGATCTGTTAGATGATGGCTACAGGTGGCGCAAGTATGGGCAGAAAGTAGTGAAGGGAAATCCTCATCCAAGGTGACCACGTTGTCTATTCTTATTTGCTACTCTAGCTATCTTGTGAACTTGTAAAAATATGCTTGTAATGAATCGTATAGTTGAAATCATATCAAGTGACAATCCAACTCATACACAAGAACTACAAAATGCAAATCGATGACAATAAACAGGTCAGAATTAGCTCATAAATGAGGAGCATGCGATAGTTCCTTGAAATTTATATTCATCCCCCTCCCAAAAAAGAAAGAAGAAAGAAAAAGAAAAAAAGGAGAGAAATTGTCATCTTGCGTTGAATTTATTGTGCTGCACTAATTGATTTTTTTGGTTTTTCATTAATTATTTTTTTTAACACATGATGATATTGATCAAATCCATTCTCTTCCCTGATGATTTTTTTTTTTGGCCTGCGGGCGATCCTGCCTGTTAGCTTAAAAATTCCATTGATTCAATCATAAGTTTCATTTTGTCATTTCCCACTATTGAAATGAGAATCTTTTCCTTTTCGCCAGATGAGTGTGTTGCTTTGAGAGAGAGAGAGGTGCAGAGCACTTGGCTGATATTACTGTACATTAAAGGATCTTTTTAGATACCAATGGAGGTTGGGTCTAGTGAAAGGAGCTAATCTTTTGCAACATGACAAACCAAGGTTCAAATCTCCACTAAGAGAGGTGTTCACATTTAGTGTCCGATTGTGCCTCGAATAGGATTGCCTCCAATAGGAGGATACCTATGAGATTTTTTTTTTTTTTTTTAAGAATCCTTCTAGATTGCTTATATTTTTCTTGTGTGTTACTCTATTAATATTCTTACTTGAGGGCTGAGGCCATCCAATGCATGAACACATAAATTGCAGTTACTCTAACCTTCTGGTGCTGCTTCTGCTCCCATTAGTTAAGTCTTGCATGTCTCGGTTCCAGATGTGTCTTCAGATCATTCAGACATATAAGTCTGTTAAAATTTGTCAAGGGATGATCGTCAATTTAGTATTTACGAGTCTTTCTCTAGTCATGCAACATCCACTCTTACATAAGAAAGATAAACTTGAAATTTCACTTTGACTCTGCTACCTTTGTCATTGCCCATAATATGGCTTGTTCATTCTTTTCCATCAGTATCTTGCTTTCAAATGAGTTTTCATATTTTAGTATGAACTTAAAATATGTTATTGCTAATGCTCATTTTCTGTGAACAGGAGTTATTACAAATGCACTAGTACAGGATGTAATGTGCGTAAGCATGTTGAGAGATCTTCAACAGACCCTAAAGCTGTCATAACAACGTATGAAGGAAAACATGACCATGATGTCCCTGCTTCTAGAAATAGCAGCCACACCACTGCTACTACCAATTCAACGCCTTTAAAACCTCATAAGGTGATTCCTGGGAAGCATCCTTTGCTTAAAGATATGGATTTTGGAAACAATGAGCAAAGACCGGCTGTTTTACGCTTAAAAGAAGAGCAAAAAAGATTATAAATATAATACTAATATCAGTTAAGCAACTTTTTGAGTTAGAACTGGCCAGGTGCATGGTGGCGTTGTCTAGAAATTGAAAATGTGAAGGCTTCTTGAAGATAGTTGACCATGGTTGGCGCTTGTATTTTGTTCCTTAGGTTCTCTTTATTTTGACACTTTTGTAAATGAAGTTATGGACCTTCTTGTTGTATATGACAGATCATTAGAACTTATAAATAGACATATAGTTAGTCTCACTTGCAAAGGCAGTTGTGATTGGAGTCGTCGTGTATAGAACTGAAGAATTATGTTGGTTCTTCTCATGAAATTTCCTCGACAATTAAGCTATTCTTGAATTATAATTAGTGTAATTTGTTTCATTTTATGAAATATAATCACACAATTGTATGTATAGACTCGTTAAAAATCAATTGGACTAATTATAATTCAAGAATCATTTTTTTTAAAAAATGTTTTAATTCAAAAGTCACAGGCGATTAGGCAGTAATTTTTTTGTTTAAATCAAAGATAGGCAGTAATTTAGAAGATTGCATTAAGCAATCTGAAATTCAGACCATTAAATATTAAATAACAGATTTTAACAAAGTAACATGTGAGATTTAATACTCCATTCAATTCTAAATGTTAAAACTAGTTAAGGAGTTTGTTTTAATCTTTACATATAAGGTCTTAATCGCTTTTATCTTTCTTCATTTATTATTTTATGTCTAAAACTATTCCTATCGTACAATCAATATAAGTAGTTTTCAATGTAAATGATTAGAGGGAGTAATTTTTTTTAAAAAAAAATCAACACAGTTTTTCCACAAGTAACTAAATTAGTTAACAAACTCTAACATTTGCAGGACCAAGGAAGTAATACTTATTAACTGTAATAACTATACAAATAACATGGTACAAGGCTGTAAGCTGATTTGCAACAAAATCACTTTGAAATATAGTGTAATTCGAATTGAAATTAATAATCAATCTTGTACAATTTAATATTATCCTAATTTATTTGATTTTTTCTAGTCGGCAACCGAGTGACGTACGAATATCTAGTAAAATAAAATCCAAAACATGAAAATAAAAGTGCACTGGAGAATGATAGCCGTTAACTACCATCGTAGGTGTGGGTGGGTCTTGAGTCCCTTTGAGATATAAGATTGTCGATGCAAGATATGAACTCTCTCTCTCTCTCTCTCTCTCTCTATCTATGTATATATATGTAGTGTACATAATACATGCATTTTAAATACGAGTCTCGAAACTGCCAGTAGTAGTGTGAAGAATGGGGCCGTTGGAAGTGTGTGCTGCAACGACCTCCACCACCATGGTACCACACAAGCAAGTAGCAATGGCTTCTCTCAGTGTCTCTGTATCCAACCAAAGCAACTACCCAAAAATTATGACAGAAACTCCAAGCGGTTCCATTAATAATTGTGCCCTTTCTCTCTCTCTCTCTTTTCTTTTGCGACACCAAGAAAACTCAAAAGATGAACCAATTCGCCTTCGGACCCACGAATTTCTCTTCCTTTGCTTCCGGACCCTTTCTCACTAACCACGAACTCTATGGAAATCCTCCGCAGATCTCGCTTTCCCAGTGCACAGAAAAACCATTTCGGGAAGAGAGAGAGAGCGCGCTGGTGCCATCCAGACAAAGGCATCATTTTTTTTCAATAATGTCAAATGCTTCCTTTTCTGGGTTCTGCTAACTTTCTCTGAAGATGTTTGGAGCTGATGCAACCGCATTGGAGCTGATGTAGGGGTGATGCCCCTATCATCCTTCACTTCCCGAATAGGTCGATCGCTTTCTTCCCTTATTGATCGATTCTAGTACAAATTGGGAGGAAATGGGTTGCATTAACTCTAAGAAGGCAATTGCCAGAGATTCACCTCAACATGTGCTTTCGGTATCGGCAACCACCGACAAGAGGTCTGCTGTTGCGGAGCCTCCTTCCAGAGTCCAATCTGGGGTTCTGATTTTTGGGACCAAAGCGGAGCAAGCATCGCAGGATCGGATACAGGATGGGAAAAGATTTAAGAGGAACAGTTCTAAAGGAACTGGCTCTTTAAGAATTTCGTATCGACTCGTGGAAGCGGAGCAGAATGCGGCCGGATGGCCTCCTTGGCTCACCTCTGTTGCAGGGGAAGCTATCCAAGGATGGGTGCCTCTCAAGGCAGATTCATTTGAGAAATTAGACAAGGTTGGAAAAGTGCATAGCTATTGTTTGTTTTCACCATCTTTTTCCTTGGGCCTGAATGGCTGAATTGTTCAGCACTGTCATTACAGAATTGGACTTCTCTTTTCACTTGAGTTATTTTCAAGTTGTAGTTTTATTTTCAAATAAACTATAAAATAGATCTAGGCATTTGTATAAGATACGGTTGCACCATCAAACTCGTGGCGGGAAACAGTAGAAAACTTACAGCCCTTTTATTTTTGTATGACCTTGAAACTCCACATTATCATGCGGATGCTGACTTTGGGATTGTGGCAGAGATTTTAAGATCATGATTATGCGATGCTTCTTGCTGCTAGACATGTTATTACGTTTAGACCTGTTACATTTTTTTTTTTTTTGGTTTACAAGTACTGTGTTGATTTGTCACTTACCTATGCTATAATTGCTTGGTCATACTGTCATTATCTAGTCAACGTATTCTCAATTTCGGTCTTTCTTTAATTTTTTTTTCTTTTCTTTTTCAATAGATTGGACAAGGTACGTATAGCAGTGTGTTCCGAGCACGGGAGTTGAAACTGGGAGGATGGTTGCCTTGAAGAAGGTGCACATTGAGAATTTTCATCCTGAGAGCATTAGGTTCATGGCAAGAGAAATAGCAATCCTACGTAGGCTTGACCACCCAAACATTATGAAATTGGAGGGTATAATTACATCACGACTATCAAGTAGCATATACCTTGTATTTGAATACATGGAACACGATCTTGCAGGCCTAGTTTCCTCTCCGGACATCAAGTTCAGTGAGACTCAGGTTTGTCAGTATCCTCTTTCTGATAAAGTTGTATATTTTTAGAATGAAACGTTAGGCATGTTAGAGTGGTGGGGAGAGGGACATGGCTCAGTACAGTCTCGAAAGTTCTTTTACACTGTTTTTTGGGTTGAAATTATGCACCAATTAACATTGAAGAGAAGTCCCTGGTAGCTGTCATCTTCCTTTTGTTTCTTTAAAATGTAACTAGAACCGTTTGGCAAATTGCATCTAATTTCCATGTTTTCAAACCAAAACATCTAGTTTAAGGCACCTCCTTATCTTACTTCATAGAAAGCCAACATGTCTTATGTTTTAGCTCATTTTGTTTATATGAACAATCTAGCTCAAAATGCCTGAAATTTCTGGCAAGCAAAGCTGAATGATTCTGATACTTGCGCTGAAACCCTGCTCACAGTGGATGAATTGCACTTCAGAGTCAAGCGTTTTAGGCTAGTGTAACAAGTGTCTTTCTTTTTGCGTTAGCTCCTTCTAGAGGTTAAATACTATATATATTTTGGTCAAACAGGTTAAATGTTACATGAGGCAATTGTTAAGTGGACTTGAACACTGCCACATCCATGGCGTCATGCACCGTGACATCAAAACATCCAATATATTGGTGAATAATGAGGGTGTTCTCAAGATAGGAGATTTTGGATTAGCAAATACCCTTAATAACAAGAACCCATTAACCAGCTGTGTAGTGACTCTATGGTATCGTCGTCCTCCTGAACTTTTGATGGGATCAACAAACTATGGAGTATCAGTGGATCTGTGGAGTGTAGGCTGTGTATTTGCAGAACTTTTTCTGGGAAGCCTCTTCTTAAGGGGAGAACTGAGGTACTTATCTGGGTCTGTCAACAAATCAATGCCCGTTCACTTGTTGGCGCTAGCTTTACAGTTAAGGGGCTGCTTTAAACTGATGCATCCTTTTGATTTTACAGGTTGAACAGTTACACAAAATATTTAAGCTTTGTGGCTCTCCACCTGATGAGTTCTGGAAAAAGTCTAAGCTTCCTCTTGCAACAATGTTTAAACCTCAGACTCATTATGAATGCACTCTAAGGGAGCAGTGCAAAGAATTTCCAGTTACTGCTGTAAATCTAATTGAGACTCTACTTTCCGTTGACCAAAGTAGGCGTGGGACTGCCTCCTCTGCCCTAATGTCTGAGGTTAATTCCACTAAAGTTTTGCATACGTCCTCCTAGATTCATCCTTTTGCGGAATGATTTATAAATGCATTTCTTTCGCATAACATGTACTCCAAAAAACTTATTCCTTTTTTTGGTGTATTAAAAATCTTATTCTATTATAATGCTCTCACGATGCTATCTGATTGTGTACAATTAAGCTAGATTATTGATATGATCTTTCATCTTTCAGTATTTCAGCACCGAGCCTTATGCTTGCGATCCATCAATTCTGCCAAAGTATCCACCTCACAAAGAAATGGATGTCAGGGATTTGGAAGAAGCACAAAGGTAAGAAAATTGTCGCAAGACACATTCTGGAAGTGCTGGTGTTCTAGCTATTATCGCTCGTTGTGCTTGTTGAATGGAAATAATAGGTTACGTCATCTTCTGGGACTAGTCAATTTTTCAAGTTCTCGTTTATTTAAAATTAAGTATATCTGATTTTGACTTTAAAAAAGCAAACAAAATATTTTATATCCATTTTCGGTGACAGTCAAAGCATTTTATTTTATTTTTTTGGGTACTCTCAGGAAAAAAGCTGGAGGTAAAGTGCAAGATGCTGCAAAACCAGAAAAACAGAGGCGAGTCCATAAAATTTGGCAAGAACCAACAGATGTCAATAATTCAGCTCAGAAGAAAGAGGTGCTCTCTGAGTGTATTATGTTATATATATTCTTTGTAAAAGATCACCAGTTCTTACTCCTATAATCTTTCCTCCTTGACATAGGAAGTGCAGTACATCTCTCGAAACGCTCGTAAAGACGATAGAAAAGCACGTCTTCCTAAGGAAAAAGGAGGACCTATGCATAGAGGGGCATCAAAGCCATCTTCAAATGCAATGTCAGGGACTACCCGCGTAATGGATGTTTCTCATGGCTTTAGTGTACCGGTGCCAGTCTCAGGATCCAATGGCTTTACATGGGCAAAAAACAGAAAAGCAGATGCTACATCTACTTTATCAGATGGCTCAAAAAGCAAAATTAGCGCTCTCGATCCATCCTTTGCAAAAGGCACCTATGATTTAACAACAAACAAGGGACAGATGTATCAGAAAGAAAATACATTGGCAATGCAAGCCATATGGACAGGACTTCCAACCATCGACAACAAAGCATCAGCTTCCACATGGTACGCCGGCCTCTCTTAATGAAGCTGATGAGTACAATCATATAGATGTGTCCACAGATTTTGATCCATCAGAACAAACAGATGTTGTGATCAATACTCAGGTAACTGAAAAATCTCAGGCAGGCATTATAATCAGATGCTTTTAATCACATGCTAAAGTACAATGTTATTGAACAACACAACAAGTCTTATCCCATTAGATGGAGTCGGTTACATGGATTGCACGATATCATTATGCTCTATCAGCAAATCAGCCTTTGAAAATATTGTTAACTAAAAGGTTTCTTTCAACAACTTTTACAAGTGTTATTTTTAGCCTTTCTCTACTCCTCTTTATAGGACTCAAGACTATCTGTTTCATTTTTCCTCACTGGGGCCTCTCATAGCCTTCTTTATACGTGTTTCGGACTATCTCAAACAATTATATACCATCTTCTCCTCAATGGATAGTACACTCACTTTTTCTCACATAAGCTCATTACAAATTCTATCTTTTCATGTATGGCCGCACATTCATTTTAATATTCTTGTTTATACTATTCCAACTTTAAGCTCTTAGTGTCCCTTTAAAAACCCAACATTGAAGATTATAATAAAATTATCCACAAGTATTCACTTAATAACTTCAAACCTCTCAGATGTTACTGTCAATAATAGTCGTCATTGTTGACTAATCCTAATGCCACTTGTTAGTCAGAAATAAACTAGGACTCCTGCCAGCTACTTCAGGACTTGGCTACGAACACTTGATATGATGACTATTTCTCTGTGTGTAAAACTGAATATAAATGTGGATTGATGATCTCACTTTGCTTCTGGCTTATCACAGGAAATAACATCATTTTACTTTCTTTCTTGAAAACCTTACAGAGCCACAGAAAGCAAGGTGATCTCCCTGAATTATCAGGACCCCAAATACCTCGACCAAATAGAATCGTTGAGTCGTTGCAGAGGAATGAAAACGGTATTTCTCGATCAACTCGCAAATCAAGACTAGGAAGAGGTAAATAATTTGTTTTTTCTATGGAAGAAACTAATGTTAATGCGTTGGATGGTCATATAATTCTTGGGACCCACCTCTTTTTGTTTGAGAGTAAATTTGAAGTTAACCCACGAATCATTATGAGTACTGATAAATCAATGTATTTTCTTTTCCAGACAACTGATATGAGAATTCTTAAATTGGAGCTAACCTCAACTTTATTATAAGGATGCTTTGCTAAGCATGGCATCCACTGCTGAACTGTGGCACAGCATGTCTGCATCTGAAGCACTGAGACATCTGACATGATCTCTTCTGACATGTTTGGCCGCGTTACCCTGCTTCAATTACAAGAGTTTTATCAATTTTCATAATCAGCAGGAGTAACACTGAGATGTAGGATTGCAGATATAAATCCCACATTGAAGATGGTCTATTTTTAACAAGAGCCGTTTAATCTCCGGATAAAAATTTTGTTAATCGATTAACCCAGTTCTCTTTTTTAAACATCACTGCAGGTTGGAAGCACACTTGATGTTTGGGTGGGAAAGGGCTGGGGGTAGTTAGTTACACACTGCTCAGATTAGAGAGTATCCTATTTTTTTCTAGGAGAGTATGCTCTCGTCTTCTAAAATCTAATTTTCTTTTTGATAACATGTATAGAATAAACATAAAACAACGCTCCGAGTCTGAAACACAACTCTCCTACAAAATGGCACA
>NW_026555734.1:0-51727 GCF_029017545.1 Prosopis cineraria | reverse complement strand
ACTGTGTAAGTAACAACATCTGGTCCACAGACCTCATCTTCCATTTTCTTCAAAAATCCCATAGGCATCGACCATTTTCCCAGCTCTCCCAAGCACTATAATACATATAGTATATGTAAAAAATATTTGGCTTCAAACCCAACGTTTCCATCCCTTCCAATAAACCCATTACGGTACCAGTATCCTTTCTCTTCCCCAAGGCTACCATTAGTGCTGAGCAGGTCTTATGCTAGGCTTTATTTCTTCTGTGACAATTCTTCCATAAACCTCCAAAGCCTCCCTACAAGAGCCAGATTGGAGCAGTAAATGGATCAGTCCGTTAAATGAATATGCATTCAAGACAAACCCAGCTTTCCTCATTTTTCCAAGTGCAATGGTGCTGGCCCAAATCCCCCCTTTGACAGAAAGAGCTCCAAAAATGATCGAGTATGTATTCAAATTTCTCTTGACAATCCGCTTTTGCATCAAGTCGAAGACAAAAGCCATATCCCCAATCCTACAGTGAATCCTTAAGAACTCAAGCATGTAATTGCACGCTTCGGTCGTATGCACAAAATTAGGCAACTGGGCAACTGAGTTAAAGTAGGAAAGAGCAGAATTAGGTTCCGACATCGACTTGAGAACGCTCATAACTTCTTCAGATGACACTTTTTCTCTTCTCTTCTCATTTACCATAACCACCTCATGTGAACAACTCGTTCCAATGCCCACTTGCTTTATTCCATGTTTCTTCCTATTCATTGGAGAAACACGGGGTAAAATCTTCATATTTACACAATTGCTCCGTCTCGACCACCCATTATATTAAAAACGTAGATATTACCATCCGTCAAGGCACAATCATAAGATATACTACTAAGACACATGCTTGAGCAGAGGATTAGGACTGCCATGGAAACGCAGCAGCAGCAGCCGTAGTAGTAATAAGGGAAAATCACAACAAATAAGGATGGGGTCCTTTTCCGTAATTTAAAAAATTAATGCTTTGACAAGGAGGCACTAACCTGGGCGTGAAAGAGGAAGGGAACAGTGAACTCAGGCTTCCACGAACTGAAGATAGATATTCGGAATAATCGTCCGCATAGGTAGGGGTGTTCAGTCCGGACCCGTCCCGATTGGCCCGGTATCGTCCCGATCATATCGGGACGGGTCTTGTCCCGGCCCGAAACTAATCGGGACGGGACTTTACGGGACGGGACAGGAAAGAGGTTCGGGACGGGACGGGACACGGGATTACCATCGGGACGTCCCGTCCCGTCCCGAATATTATATATATTATTTTTTATTTTAAATATATTAATTATATTAATATAATTTATACTTATATTAATTATATCAATTATAATTTTAATACTTACAATTCTTATTTAAAACTAAAGTTTTTTTATATTGATAATTTTAATGGCATGAAGTAAACATGGCGATATCTTTCTTTATAATATATTAATTATATTAATATAATTTATTTTTATATATATCTATTTAATAACTTTTATTTACAACGTATTTTTTGCTTATTTTTAGAAGAGTAATTAGCTTAGTACATCTTCACTAAAGTAGAATAACAATGATTTGATGTTATGTTTGACTTGTCTGTTGTTACTAATCTTACAGTGTAAAGATCATTTGTGTTTATTATTATAATGTGTAGTTATGATTAATATAATTCAATAATTGATTTTAAATTATTGTTATTTATGTACTTGTGTTGTTTTGATTTTAAACTTAATAAATTATATGATTTAAAATTTTAATGAATGTTATTATCCAGATCTTTTTTCAATATTATTTCATTTATCGGGACGGCGGGACGTCCCGATCTTGTCCCGGTCCCGTCCCGACTCTTAACGGGACGGGACGACTTTCGGGACGGGACGGGACACGGGACTAAAATTCAGTCCCGATCTTTTTCTCGGGACGGGACATGGGACGGGGGCGTCCCGATCCCGTCCCGTCCCGTGAACACCCCTACGCATAGGTTTCGATAAGCTTTTTACATTTTGGAAAAGTTCTCCACGATGTTATTGGGAGACAATTTCATCTTTTGGACTCGTGTGGGTAGAGCCAGATATTCGGACAGACCGGGCTCGGCTCGAATAGGCCCGAATTTAAAAAAGCCTGACTTTTTAAAAAGTTCGAATAGTCAAATATAACTCGAATTTTTTCGAGCTTCGGGCAGCCCGAATACCTGAATTTAATTTTTAAAATTATTTTTAATTATTTTTTTACTTTAAAATTAATTATTTTATTTTATAAAAAATATAAAATACATTTTTAAATACTTAAATGATGTCTAGGACTCAAATATATGATATTTTAGTATAAATGATCTAAAACTTAAAGAATTAACTAATATTTATTATATTTTATATATTTTTTAAAAATATAATTGTTTTATTCGGGTATTCGAGCCAAGTCCGAACCCGATCAAGCTTAGCCTGAATTTTTTCGAGTCTATTCGGGCTGGCCTGAATAAGCCTGAACATAAAAAATATCCTTTTTTTTAAACCCAATCTTAAAATTTTTCAAGTTAATTTAAACTAACCCATCAGATTTAATCCAAATTACCGACTCTACGTGTGGGAATGGCTTCCTTCAATTTGTGGACCTAGCTTTTGGGTCTGCTGTCTGCTGTCAACCACTCGTCTCCCTTGCAGCGGGTAACTCTCTCACACAAGACTTTTTACGTAATTTTCCCAAATACATAATTTCATGTTTTATATTTAATAAATTGAAATTATGTTTATTCTTTACTTAGGATTACTGAAATTTCGATTTTTTTTTCGAGTATAAATTATTAATTCACAAGTTTTTTTGTATTTATAAATAATAAAATAAAATTATATTTATTCTTCACTTACAATCACAACTTCATAATTTACAAGTAAAAATATTTAATTTACAAGTTATATTTCATATTTTATTTTGCTCAAAAAAAATTTATATTTCATATTTGTAAATATAATTGTATTCTCTTTTTATATATAATTTGATGTGTAAACAATTCGGTTTCAAACGGGCCAAAATCTAAAAAATTATAACTATACGCTTCACATGAGGGAAAAACCATAGATATTTTTTTTATTTTAATCCGTCTTACCTTTTTTATTTCAAGGAAGGGCAAAAAAAAAAAAGGAATCTTTATAAATTATTATTTAACTGGGTACAATGCAACTATCATATTTTAAATCTTGGTTGAACACATTATATGTTATTACTTATAGGTAACTAATCTTTTCACTAGATCTAACTTTATTTTACTTTTTTTATTTTGGCTAAAAACTTACTTTACATTTTTAAGTAAAGAATGAGGTGAGATATGATGGGTGGGAGATTCTCAATCTCACAAATTACATATACCAAGGATTCAAAAATTGGATTGATGGGCCAAACAATTTATTGGTTTAACCATTTTTGTTTGTTATTCAAGACATCCTCACATCCGATAATTGTAAAAATTAATTTTTTAAAAAATATAAATGCCATTTAACAGGCTGTCATTTTTCAAATTGGTTTTAGTATCTTTTGCTATATATATATGGACTCGACTTTGTACCTTTGAAGGCCTATTTAAGTATCTTTTACTATATACATGCGGACTCGACTTTGCTCCTCTGAAACCCCACTCCTTCTAAGGCTTTATTGCACCTGCAACAAAATCTAGATAATCTAAATAGTATAGATTTAATGTTTTATTTTTTGAAAAAAGATTGAGATATATTTTTATTCTTAAATTTTTTTTCAAAGAGCAATTTTATCCTTGTGCTGTTAAGTAAGGCAAGCACCTTGTTGAAAGGGATTTTTTGCTCCTCCAAAAAAAATAGTTCAGAGATAAAATTATCTTATTTATCAGTATAGGGGTAAAATTGCTCATTGAGAATAACTTCAAGAGTAACAAAGCACCTCAACCCTTTTAAAAAATAAAAAATTATAAAATTTTTAACTAAATCCAGTTACCAATCTAGATAGTCTAAATTTAATATTAATGGTCCAAATTTGATAACTTAATTTTTTTTTATAAATTAACTATCCAAACAAATATACTCTGGACAGTAGATTTAATATGAATTATTCACATTTAATATTAATTTTTTTATAAATTAACTATACATACTAAATATCCACATTTAATATGTATTTTTCAAATAAATTTTTTTTTGCTCCAAATTAATCTTATCAAATCCAATAAATACAAATGAGATGTGAGAGCACTGTGAGTCCTTTGTCAAGATTGAGAGCCAGAGGGAGGAAAAGCTGAGATCGTGAGGAGAGGCTAAGAGGGAGAGTAGATTTGTAGAGTTGAAGAGTGTGTTTAAGGTTTTCGTTTATGTGCCTAACCAAATGGTGCATTATATTTGAAATAAGGGAAAGAAAAAAGGGAAATAGAGCTAGCAAAGTTGCTTAGCCCAAATCCTTTTTTTCAAGACTTATTAAAGTTGAACTTTAAAGCCTAGTTTCCTAAAAACACTTCAATTTTTCAAACTCAAGTCCTTATTTACCAACCCTTATTCCCAACTTTATTTGGATGGTTGTTGAGTAGGGTCACACTACTGTAAAAAACACAATTTACTTCCCTCAATAAAGGTGGTGACAATTCTTTAAATAAATGCTTAGTGATTAGAAATATCCACGTCACTTTTAATAAAAAGTGACATAAAAAATAATATTTATGTCATTTTTTTAAATTTAGGATGTGGATATTTGAAAATAAATTATGTTAATCCACGTCTCTTATGTTAAAAATAGACGTAGAAACTAATTTATGTTTCTTTTTAATATAAAAAGACGTGAATTTAATAGTTTAATAAATTAAGAATTATAATTTATATTTAAATAATCAATGTCCAAAATAAATGTAAATTACATGATTGAAATCCAAAAACTTATAATATAAAAAATTCACATCTATTTTCATGAAGAAAGGACGTGAATTTTATACTAAAAAATTTTAATATAATTTTAAGCTTATCCATGACCTTTTTTTGACTAGATGGGATGTGAATTTAAGTGATTAATTTAAAATTATAAATTTTAAAATTAAAATTATCTAAATGCTTTTATATAAAAAGGATGTGAAATTTATTTTTAAAAGTTCTAATAATTAGAAGCTAATCCACATCACTTTTTATGTAAAAAGGGACGTGGATTTGAGTTTACAAAATAATAATCAAATTGATAGTTAAAAAAATTTTATTATTAGAATAATAATTTGAAAATAAAAATTATTATAATAAAAAAACAGAAAAGGCAGATGGAGGAGGTAAAAAGAAGAATATTCATTTTACAGGGAAGATAAATATTTAGATTGAATATTTAAGCTTATAAATGTCACTTTTTTAATAAAATGGGATGTGAATTTGAGTGATTAAATTGAAAATATTAATTTTAATATCTACGTCAATTTCTTATAAAAAAAAGACATAGATTTTATTTTTAAAAGTTTTATTAATTAAATTGGTATTGTCTATTAACTTAATCAAGTCATTTTTTATTAAAAGTAATGTGATATTATTAATTTACTTTTTTTTGGTTGCAAAATCTCATAATATCCACATTCTTTTTCACAAAAAGAGATGTGAATAATTCAGTAGAAATTACAGCTCCAACTCAAAATTTTAATTTCTTTTAATTTTAATTTTTTTGAAAAATTTTGTAATATCCATGTCTCTTTTTCAGTTTTTCTAAAAAAGAGACGTAGAAGAGCATTTAAATTGCCTCCTTTCTTTTTTGTTTTGTCTCTTGCCCATGAATCTCAAAGTTTGAAAACCTCCAGCTTAGAAACAGAAGCCTCTAGCTCTCAAATTGATGGCAACCTATAGCTCATCTTCCTCATTTCATGAAACCCCAACTCCCCCTTCAGCTCATCTCCTTTCTCATCTGGTAAAACTCATAGCTCATCTCCCCCAAAGCTCGGCACCTATAGCTTGCCTACTGAAGCTTAACTCCCCCTTCAGCTCAACTCCTTCCTCGTCTCGTGAAACCTATAGCTCATCTCCCCCAAAGCTTGACACCCATAGCTCATCTCCTCATCGTGACCCATAACTTGTCTCTCCCCAAAGCTCATAGCACCCATAGCTTAGATCCCTTCAGCTCTTAGTTCACCTTAGCCAACATTATCCGTTAGTGGCTCTCAGCTCCTCCACCTTGCTCATCGTTGCCTCCACCACCTAGGTAATTTTTTTTAAATAATTTTTGCTTATCCCATTATTTTTTAATGCCTGGGATATATTTTTTTAGCTCCAACCCATAATTATTATTGTATTGCTTATCCCATTAGAATTTTTTTTTACTAATATCTCTTCTATTCAAAATTAATTTTTTGTATTGCTAGACAATAATTTTTATTATATGGAATTTAAATTTATTAGAAGGATATTTTTATATTATTGCTAGACAATAATTTTAATTATATTTTTTATTGCTCAGGATATTTTTTTAGCTCCAACCTATAATTTTTATTATATTGCTTATCTTATTAGAATTTTTTTTACTGATATCTCCTCTATTCAAAATTTATTTTTTACATTGCTAGATAATAATTTTTATTATATTGAATTGAAATGTATTGGAAGATTTTTTTTTTTTATTGTTGTCTCCTCTTTTCATATCTTTTCTTATTCATAGCTTCTCCTAATGCATTAGTAGCCTTCGTTTATGCTTTAGTTTGATATTTAATGATTTTTGCTGATTAAAATACTTGATTTGATAATGTTATAATTTTGGAGGTCCCATTTTTGTAAAGGAAACCCTACTAATTTTTTTTAAAAACCTTAATATGTGTAGTACCAGTGGTGATACAATTTTGATAATTTTGGGGTCTATGTTGGTTTTGATTGATACTCCGAATCTTTATTTTTCTATCATTGTTTTGATTTATTTATTTTTTTAGAATAATTGTTTGTGCTTTTAAAAGCTTGATATTCTTTGCTAATCTGTGTTGAAGTTATCACAAAATTAAGGTACATGTCTGCGTAGCTTTAAAAAATTATTGTGAATTTATTTGGGTGATTTTGAGAAAATTAAGTTTCCTAGCTTTGAAAAATGTTATTTCTAATGCATGATACATGATATATGATTATTTGATATATGCTTAAAGTTTGTGATTATTTGGATTATTTGATACATGATTATTTGATATATGCTAAAATTTTGTGATACATGATATATGCTCAAATTTAAGCATATTTGATTATTTGGATTGGTTAAATTGTTTAATTTATTGTTATTGATATTTGGAGAGGCCCCATTTTTAAGGGGAAACTTTATCAAAATTTTTCTAAAGTTTAACATGTCTATGCGAGCTAGAGAATTGCTAATTTGATGAACTTTGTGATGGTTGAAAATATAATGGATCGTAATTGGATGAATGCTAGGAGAACAAGTGAGAAATATGAGAATGGTGTGGATCGGTTTCTTGAATTTGCTAGGAGAAATGTTTCTAGTAAAAATGAAAAGTATTGTTGTCCTTGTGTCAACTGTATGAATAAGATTGGATTGGATATTGATGAAATAAAAGAGCATTTAATTTGTGATGGGATAAATTTGAGGTATACAAGATAGATATGGTATGGGGAAGCAGGAAAACTTGTATGTCCTAGAATGAGCCAACTGTGAAGATTGGGATGATAGAATGGAAGACATGATTTGTGATGTTGGGTGGTGTTATTTACACAATCACATGTAAGCAACCTAGTAGTGAAACTAAAGATATATTTAACATGTACGTTAAGGTTTTATAGTTTGTAAACGTTAGTTTTTTTATATATTTAAATTGTTTTAATCTCTGGTTTTTTTAATTTAAATTTCATTATAGTTCATTAAAGATATATCATATAACGGGGGGAAGCAGCCACCCACCCAAAAGTGAAACAAAAAAAAAATGGCTCACCGACTTGAATATTTTCAAATGTAAGTAATTTTTATTTAAAGTTCTTCATCTTCAATCATTACATATATGTTATTGTTTCTGCTTATCATTTGATTGTTATTTGTCCAGTGCCATCGACAGATAGGGAGTACAAAGTGCAGATACTATATTATCTATTATATGTAGGAAATTATTCGATTCGATACCAATGAGAATTTACACCTGGTATATAGTTTAATCTCAATGAAAATTTAGAGAGGGAGTACAGAGGCTTTAGAGTTTTACCAAATCTAATGAAAATCATATAAAATTTTGCAGCTTTTTAATAATGAGTACCCCTACACCAGTGAAGAGATAAATGATATTTGAAATAGCCTAACAGGTCAACTTCTTTAAGAGTTATTTACATAGTCTAAATTTTATAGTTTGTTCAATTTGGATTTTAGCTTGACTTAGAAGTTAGAAGGCTAGAAACTCTATTTAGTATATTGTTGTAATTTGTTGAACTTTGATTGTAAACATTGAACACTTGAATAGATAATGATTTTAGTGTTCCTTTAGTCTATATATGCTCATGTTGTTACCACTATTATTTGTTGGACACATTAGATGTTGAGCTGTTGTTGTTGTGAAAATTTACAGATTTATTGGCTATAAAGAAAAATACAAATTATATATATATATATATATATATTTAAAAAAAATAAATAATTTACATCTCTTTTTCAGTTATATGGGATGTGGTTCCAACAAAAAAGGATGTGGATTATTAATAATCCACATTTCTTATTATGAAAAAAGGGATGTTGAATATAATAATTTACATCTCTTTTTTACAAATATGGGACATGGGTTATTCATAATCCACGTCCCTTTTTAAAAAAAGGGATGTTAAATATAATAATTCACATTTCTTTTTTATAAATATGGGATGTGGGTTATTCATAATCTACGTTCCTTTTTGTTAAAAAAGGATGTGATTTTTATTATCCATGTCACTTTTAAAAGTAATGTAGATTTATCAATTTTCTATATTGTCCCTTTTTGTTAAAAAGGGATGTGATTTTTATTATTCATGTCACTTTCAAAAGTAGTGTAAATTTTTTAATTTTTCATATTGCCCTAATCTATACCTCCCACTATAAATACGTAAATACCCCTAAAAAAGAGACATTAAAAGCTTTTTTTACAGTAGTGCATCTATAATCTGGACTAATATATATTCTCATTGAAAGAAAGAACAAAATGCGCAAGTTAATATTTTGGTGACTTTTATTTTTATCCTCACTACCTTTGACTGAAGGATTGCTACAACATAACAATAAATATGTCAAAATTGGCATCCAAACAAGCAAAATCTGTGTCCAAACAACAAGGTGGAATCAAAGTAAAAGTGGTTGATAGGACTAGTAGCTTACCAGACTCCCTGCTTCACCATATCCTATATTTTCTCCTGACAAGGGAAGTTGTAGCCATAGCCCATAAGCCTCTTGTCCAAGAGGTGGAGATCACTTTGGCGTTCAATGCCCACTTTTGACTTTACTGTTGGGGGCTTTCATAGTCATGACTTCATTCAGTTTGTAGACGCAATCATGTCAACGACACATTTGAAAACTATAAAGAAGTTTCAGCTCACATTAAGGAATGCAACCATGTTGGAGAACGAAGATTAATATTTGGATTAACACATCTAAAAATAATAAATTTGAGCATTTTGTGCTACGCTTTGACTGTTATGAGTTCAATGTCAGAAATGTGCCTTCAACGAAAAGATATACATTGAATATTCCTCGTTCAATTAATTTGCCTTCACTTGAGGTCTTGCATTGGCTAATGGAAGAATATTCATATTGTGAATGCCTAGCACGTTTTCTTTCTCAATGTTTGAATATTAAGGAGTTGGAACTATGTTTGCCTAGAGATGATGACGTCTTCCCTCCAGATGATCTTGCTTCTATGCATAATGTTGAAAAACTTCAACATTTGTTCTCAGAAGAAATTCCTTTATTTCTTATTATTGTGAAAACACTTTCTAATGTGACCCTTCTGCATTTAAGTACAGTACGAATGATTATGATTTTTATAGTGCTTTCTTTTTTGAATTAGAGGGCCAAACACTAGTGGCCTGAGCTCATAAACGAGATCAAATCCATGACCTCCCACTTATTGTTTGAGCTTACATATCACTAGATTATAAGGTCATTGGTTTTCTCATTGTTTTCAATTCTATCACTTAATAGCAACATTTTTAAGCTTGTTTTAGTCTTCCTCAAGCAGGAGTATTGGTCACGTCGCCATGGTATTCCAAAGGATACGCATATCAGACGCCATACATATTGCACAATGGGCCTGCAACTTTGTTCTTTTATTTTTTGCAGTGTACACGAACTATTGAAGGTGGAATAATTACCTCCATAAACATATTGCACAATTATGATGGTATTTATTCATATATAACATAGGAGTTTCTAATCGTGTCTTAATGCTTTGCAAAGCTAAACTGTGCTAATTGGAGTGTAACATGGATTGATATTATATAATATTATCCTTCACAGACTGATGTTATATGATATAAGCCTATGTAATTGTAGGTTACATAAAATTGTCATTACCTCAAATAAAACATTTATTTTCATCCTCATGATTCTCGAAGGATAATGTTGATTACAATGTGTTCTGAGTCTCCGCCCATTCGATCTCACGACTTCGCAGCCATGAGCGTTGCCCATTGACCAGCTAGTCACAAGTCTTCAAGGCGATGAGTACAATCTGTTACAAAATGATATGAAGAAAATTAGTGATAAGCCTTAACAATCATATTGAATATAAATCACCATGTAAATTGAAAATCAGATTTGAAAATTTTCATTAACATATTAAATGCCACCTATATCCATATAAATTTTTTCATTCAAAGATGGCAGCCTATATATCAAGGCGCTCTGTTAGTCCAACATCAGGCTAGGTTATACTATACACATACCGCTCTTTTTTTAAAAAAAAAAAAATTTTTTGTGCATCAAGTGTATCCACACCAACAATTAAGAACTAATCTGCTGGACAATGTTTCGACCATGATTGTCTTCAATAGGAGAATATATATAGGTAAAGAAAAAAAAGAACCAATCCATTTTTTTCCCACATACGTCACCAATGATCATCAAACCCAATTATCTTCCAATTGTAGTGCTGAACATTATTGGTAACATATCATATTCTTTCAATTCCTAGAAAGAATATGGGACTCTATCTGTAACAAAATAAAATCTATATGAAATTGTGGTGAATTGCATATAATCATCTGGAATGTGAGTTTGATTTTGTAAGATTTATTATGAAGAATCAAAGTCATGATTTTCTTAGCATATACCTCACAAAAGTTGGTATGATTAAAATGTAGTACAGTTTAAGGTCATAACCATGAATCTAAGAAAACTATTATTTTTATGTGTGTGTATGAAGATAATAGATGTTATAAAAATTCCTAATTGTCAATAGAAGAAAATAAGTTATTAAAGTATGTATGAGGGTAAAGTTAAAAACTTATTAAATTTACAGAGAGTTAATGAGTTTAAGAATTTTTCTTGATTTTCAATTTGAAAGTGATTTATATAAATAGCTTATATAAGTGAAACTAAAATCTAGGACGTGTATTGTTTTATAAACATATGCTTATTGCTATCACGCACACGCGTGGTGCATTTTTCTGCGCTCTGTTTGTATTTTTATCAGGTTAATTAATTTGTTTATTTTTTAGTAATATAACTTTAGGTTTGAATTCTTGAGAACATATAATATATATATCCTACCCTTTTCATACCTCCCAAATCAGTCACTTATACTCTTAGGAATTAGGATCCACATAGATAGTTGACTGGAAATCAAGAATTAATAGTGAATTAATTCCTAATTCATTCCATCATTCCCCACATTTATTGTGATTATTCCAATCAAATTATTCTCTCCATTATGTGGTGAATTATGTCAATTTTTTTTTGTTCCTTCTAACAATATAAATACGGGTGGATGGCTGAAGTTAGAGCTCACCCAAAGTGAGCACCTCTCCTTCAGTGTTTGTTCTTCATCTCTTCCTCTTTGCTCTAGTAATCCAATCTTGTGTGGATAGTTGGATAAATTTACAATACTTGGATCTAGTAAGACTCAGTCCTCACTCCATTTTCAGCATATTATTTATTTATAATATTCTTTTAATTAATATTTAAAAACCAAATCAAACTAAACAGCTGAACCATTGACCAAAGTTGTCAATGGCTTAATTTGGACAAAAAAATTATTTTCATGATTTGGCTAAATTAAACTAAAGATGAGTTGCTATTGAGCCAGAAACCATAGTTGAACCAAAAACCAAAGCAATTTTCAAAAAACTAAACAATTTTAAATATAATATTAAAAAAAGCTTAAAAATTCAAAAAAAATAAAAATTTAAAAATTAGATCCTAATAAAAGCTAATTTTATTTTTGGACAATTTACATATATAAAATATGATTTGATGCCATTTTTTTATAAAGATATTGACAATTATATTTGTAAATGTAAATACTATTGCATCTACTCATACCTAATTTAACTAAAATTCATCTATATTTGACAAGTTATAAAATTATAATTCATAATATTATTAATTTATAATCATGTTATGTCATTTTATCAACATACTATAGAATTTTTTCTTATATTTATTTTATATATACATTTAATATTATTTTTATTTAATTATTATATCATTGATTATCATTAATCCAACTTGGTTGGACCATACAAACTGTAAATTGCTAGTCATTCCGATTCAATATCCGATCCAATTTTGAGAACATTGCTTTCAAAACACAATATTGTTTGACTTTATTATCAAAAATCAAACTCCTCACAATTTGAGTGTGATATTCTCGTTGAAAATACCCTTTTTAAGAGGAATCTTAGAAGGAATTACCAATTTTGTTGGCTTCCCATAGAAAGCAAATCGGGTTGTGAGACCCCACTCGCTTTAAAATAGCTGCTATGGAGAAGGACAGAGCGTGATGTTGGCTATTTTTGCTGTTTTTTTCTGTTGTTTGGTTAGGTTTAATTTACTTTGTTCTGACGTTGGCCAAAAACAAAAAAAAGTACTTTGTTCTGGCCCATTCATATGACTGATTTTTTGTTGGCAAAAAAAAAAAGATATGATTATTTTAAGAATATCTTCCAAAATAAGTTTCTGGCGTAATTTTTTAAATTAATGCAATATATATCCTATAAAATATGATCACATCTTTCATCCTTAAAATATATAAGTAAAATCAATCCATTATTCTTTTCAGTAAAATATCTAAATGAGTAGAATTTAATTCCTTTTCAAAGAAAAACTCCATGAGAGATGTGATTATTACAAAGGCCACCCATAATATTATCTTATACTGATTGTTAATTGATGGTATTATTTTTTTGGTCTACATAATTGAATTAATTCTATTAATTCATTCACTTGAATGAGTCAATTTTTTTGACCAAATTGAACGAGTAAAATTCATATTGGTAAATTATAATTCTAATTATAAGCATTACAATAACGTAGGGATTCTTTTTTATTATCTTTTTAAAACTTTAAATTTAAATTTTGATTTTCTTTGCCTCTTTCTTCATGAAGAGCTAGATTTTCGCTTGTAATCTGTTGCAATTTTAACCCTTCAAAATCTGGTTTCCTTTGGCTCTTTTCATCTCTTGTCTTACCTCGAAGGAATCATGTTCTATATTGTTTGATCCGATTGGACTATGATTATGGCAAATTCAGCGTCTGAACAGTCAAAATCAGTGAAAATAGAGATAGATATATTATCAGTAGCTTACCAGACAGTCTGCTTCACCATATCCTCTCTTTTCTTCCAATTAAAGAAGTTGTCGTCACAAGCCTCTTGTCCCATAGATGGAGACCACTTTGGCTTTCAATGGCCAGTTTTGCCTTTCACAGTGTGGAAGATTTGATGGTCTTGACTCATTCGTTCAGTTTGCAGATGCAGTCTTGTCAATGACTGATTCCAAGACTACTATAGAAAAGCTCAAGCTCATGCAGGATACATTATCTAGTCATGATTATTTTCCACGATCTGACAATTTAACCCATTTGGAATTTACATGTATTTATGATAAAGACTTGAATAGGACAGTGAAAGTTCTACAAAACTGTCCTAAACTTGAAATTTTTTGTGATTGATGAGGTTAATTTCTTAATTTCAACTTTGATTGGGTGTGCATTATTGGCTTTTATGTATAGTTTGTTTCTAATTTTTCATACTCATATTGTCAGATTGAAGTTGATCTCAAAAGGCTTGGAAGGACAAACAAATAGTGGAGGTTCCTCAATGTATTTCATCATAGGTAAAGGAATTCACTCTCTGTAATTATGAAGGCTTGGAATGTCAGTTTGAATTTGCAAGATTTATTATGAAGAATGCAACAGTCTTGAGAACCATCTCCATTTTCACTTTGAATTTTGCAGAACGTGAGGAGAACTTCAAAATGCTCACGTTCCGAGGATTGTAGGCTTTTGTTCGACTGAAGTCTCCAGATGAAGAAGAAGCAGGTGTTTGAGATCGATAATTTCCATATTCTGTGTATCTTAAATAACATAAGTCAAGATTTATTTATATATATCTCACAAAAGTTAGTATATATGATTAAAATGCAGTGCAGTTTAAGGTTTAATAATTCGTCACCGAAAGAGGAATTTAAAACTTGACTTGTTTTAGTGTTGTTACTTGTTTGGGACTTTAGTTGTTACAAAAAATTAATTGGAAGGCATTTTCGTTATTTCACTACAAAACATAATTTAAATTTAATCTTTTGATCTTTAGTGTAATTTCATAATTGTTTGGAATTGACATCTCTGGTCTTATAATGAAATTTTCCTATAAGATTAAGGGACCCAAAAAAATATTATATAGAATCAAAGGATTAAAAAGTGTACTGTAGTCTAAATTTTGTTAGTCCAACATTGGGTTATACAATGTAACTGATCATTTTTTTTTCTTTATTTTTTTTTCGTGTGCATCAATTGTATCCTGCCAACAATGATAAAGGACTAATCCATTTTCAGATTTTTATTTTCCACACACAACCAATGATCAAACCCGATTATCTACCAACTGAGCTGGACATTATTGGTAACCGATCGTATTCTTTCAATTCCTATAAAGAATGAGACTCTATTTGTAATAACCCAGAAAAAATAATTAAATATATATGTTTGTATTTTAATGGTAAGTATATTAACTCTTAGAAAAAATATGACAATACGAAGTATCGGCGTAAGGAAAGAGTGCATGCAACCCAGTCATTAGGTCTCAAGTTCGAATTTGACTGAGACAAAAAGGTGATTTTGTTTTTTTTTTTCTGAAATTACGAAACTGCCCCTCTTTAATCTGATAAAAAATTTTCATCCCCTCCTTCGATCATTCTCTTGAGAGAGAAGTGCTCTGCTTCATGCTTCATTTCTTCATTCTTCCTCTGTGTCTTCGCTTCCTCCCTTCCCATTTTCAACCGTCGCCGAAGTAAGCATTTGTCGTCGATCTGTCCGTAGCTGGCTGGAGTTGGAGCTCGTTTTTCCTGCTGATGGACGTTGGTCAAAATCTCTTCCTTCTTCCTTGTTCGAGCTCACAGTGTATCACTAGGTTGAGGTACAGATTATGGGATCATTTTCCTTGTGCTACTGTCGAGTTTCTCTGCTATGTTCTTGGTTAGTGATGCTTCTTTTCTCTACTCGGTTCTGATTGTTGCTCTGTTCTCGTAAATGACGTTCAAATGTTGCTAATGAACGGAAGAAATCAAGTTGCCGGAATTGGTGGTGCTGGTCATGAGCTGGAACTGACGCTGATTCTATTCTTTTTTCTTTATTTCGAATGGTGCTTTGTCTTCTTTTGTTTCCTTGCTCAGCTGTGAATTTCATCTTCTCCCTGTTCTGTTGGAAGTCTCTTGATCTCTCCCTCTTTCACTGTTATTAGTGATTAATGTGAGGATTTTTGAGCTTTCTCTCTTGTTGAGACGTGTGAGAGGGGGTGTGAGTTGACGATTGAAATTATAGAATTCTTTGACAGAATTCTGCTGCCGCCCGTGCGTGTAGGAAGCAGAAGGTTCAAATTTGAGCTGAAAATTTGATTTAAAGCTTCCTAATGACATACATATGGATCATAATTTTGGAGTTAAATTAATGTTGTTGAATTGGTTGATATTAAATAATTTTTTGAGGTGAAATTGAAAGAGAATAACTTAGATATATAACTTGAATATTGGTGTTTATGAGATGTTTGTTAAAGACTCATAAAAGAAAATTAAACATGATTTTTGAATATTTATAAAAATTATTTATTTAGGGGTTAATCTGTAGATTTGTAAAGGAATTTGATTATCGACTTGTGCGTAGCTATTTGAATACTTCAAACTTGTTTGAAAAATTGTTGAATGTTTTAAATTGAAAAAGTAGAAAAAATACACCTAAGGTAAGGTATAAGAATTGAGAGAAAATTTTGTTTTAAGAAAATAAATTGACATGATTAAAATAAATTGGAGGAAACTAGTAATATGAATAATAATACTTAGACCAACTCTAAAAGTATGAATGTTAGTTTTGGTTTAAATGATGATAGTTGGTTGAAACTGTGTAATAAAAAAATTATTAAAATTGTATTTATTTATATAGCTATGGAATATGTGGAAAAATAGGATCCTAACAAGAATTAAAGGAAAAATATTCTTGAAATTTTAGAACTCTAATGAGAAAATGAACAACATTTCATTTAATTATTTATTAATAGTCTTTTATTGTAATATTTTATTTTTATGAATTATTTTAGTTTTAGAAATTATGGAACAGTGATGAAGGATAATTAAATTATGATATGTGCATTTATTTTTCCTCAAGAAATATATTTCTAATATTAGTGACAATATCTTTGTTTATTGAACTTCAAAATTTCTTCGCTACACAATTAATGCAAGTTTGCATATTAGCTCTGAAGTATTAATTTGGCAAGTTTTGATATTTGAAACAATTCATACGAATTTGATATTAAAAATAAAAATTTTATTTTAAAAAATAATTATTTTCTTGCATGTTTGAAACATGATTTCTAAGAGAATTTTATATAGAACACTGATTACTAGCGATAGTCCTGTTAACCTTTAGCGCCTTAGTTAATGATTAACTAGTTTGAATTTCGTGACCCTTGTTCTCACATTTGTTGTTCGTGGGTATTATACCTGTGTTTGATTTCGTGGTTTCTAGCCGCGTTTGGTTTGTATTATCTTTGTGAACTGTGCATCCATGTTTGTTTCATAGCTCCAGCTGCATTTGATTATTTGTCCCGCAGACTGTATGTCCACATTTGTTTTCATGGCACAAGCCACGCTTAGTTATTTACATTTGTGGATTGTATGTCCACATTTATTATCTGTACTATTAAGTCCTCATCAATTTAAATTTGGATCAATTTATATATTTGAAATTTAATAGGTTCAACTATTAGTGTGCTATGTTGATTCATATATATATATATATATATATAGGGGTAAAGGTGCAAATTTACTTCAAAACTTTTCTTCCAAGGGCACTTGGTATCCTAAACTTTTTGTGGGAGCAATGTTGCCCGAAACTCTCCAAAATAGTGCAATGTTGCCTTGTGTCAGAGTTGACCATTTGTTAACTATTTTGTCTGACTGGACTTGCCACGTGGCATTTTTTTAAAATTAAAAAAATAATAAAGGTGTAAATTTACCCAGAAACTTTTCCTCTTAGGGCACTTAGTATCCTCAACTTTTTTTGGGAGCAATAATGTTGCCTTTATCATTTTATTTGACTTCACTTGCCATGTAGCATTTTTAAAAAATAAAATAAGATAAAATAATGCTTCATCCTTATCAGCTTCTTCTTCTTCATCTACGACACTAAAAATGCAAAATAACTTAGAATACTAAGATGAAAATTAAACTCAAATTTTCAACATAAAAAAACAATCAAGAAAAAACAATCAAACATAAATTTTTAATATCATAAAATAATTAAAGATAGGGGGTAGAAAGGAAGAAAATAAAGAACATAACTCATAACTCAAGAATTTAACAATTCAAGAACAGCTCAAAATATCCAAAACAACAAGAATAAAAAATTAGCAACTCAGATTAACTAATACCAAGTAGGGAAAAGTAACAACTTAGTAGGAGCTTCTCATTTAGCTCTTGTCGTGTAAATGCTGACGATGGAGGAGGGAGGAATCAAGAGAAGAAGAATGGTTGACTTTGAAGGAGGGAGAGGGATGTACAATTGAGACACAATGAGGGAGGGGATGGCAATTTTTTAACTTGTTTAAAAATGCCATGTGGCTATCATGTGGCAAGTGGAGTCAAACAAAATAGTCAACTCCAACAATAAGGCAACATTGCACCGTTTGAGAGAGTTTCAAGACAACATTACTTCTAGAAAAAAGTTGAGTATAGTAAGTGCCTTGGGAGGAAAAATTTCAAGGTAAATTTACACTTTTATCATTTTTTTAATTTTTAAAAAATGCCACATGGCAAGTTCAATCAAACAAAATGGTCAACAAACAGTCAACTTTAATGGCAAGGTAACATTACACCATTTTGAAAAATTTAGGGCAACATTGCTCCCATAAAAAATTTAGAATATCAGGCGCCCCTGGAGGAAAAGTTGCAAAGTAAATTTGCACCTTTACCCTATGTATAAATCATTCTTCTCCTACCATGTTGGAATAAAATGTTTTAGTTACTCTCATTTTTATGGTTATAAATAAGATTATACATTTATTGAGTAGATCATATTGAATTCTCATCTTTTTAACTAATTTACACAATAGATTGAATTATTGTTTATTTTTCTATTTATTTAATTTTATTTTTGGGGAAGCTATTCATTGAAAAAATTATTTTTGGTCTCAAATTTATTAACTGATGTTAATCTTACTATCGACATCTAAAAGAGCAATACAATTATATTGGGTGGAAATTTTGCTTGGTATTATTACCTTTGATGTAAATATTTCAGACTCATATATTTTAATTTAGAAGAAAGATTAGTTACTCCAGATAGGTTATTCTTAGGACTTTATTTTGATTTATATACTATTTGTTGGTTGAAAGGCGCTAAGCTCCTGACTTATTTGTTATTTTGATTGAATCAGTGTATTGTAAAAATTTTGAGAGATTCTATTTATAAGGAGATTCTGTTAAAATTTCTACGAATATGTTAAAACTTTGTTATAATTATTAGTAACAAAAGTGTTATAATTTCAATATAAATTTGATTACATTTTAAAAATAGAATGAATTTACTATTTGAGGCTTACGGGGTTGTGTGACACGGTTCACATCTCATGCCACTTACTCTCTATTTTCAAGACGTGACACTATTTGTAACAAAATAAAATCTATATGAAATTGTGATGGATTTCTTATAATCGTTGGGGGGGGGGGGTTGAATTCATATATTCTGTAATTAGATTTTGTAAATTGACAAAAAATTTAAAAATTACTCAGAACGATGACATTACAAAATTTAGATCATATAATCTTAAAGACATGATTATTTTAAGAATATCTTCCAACTTAATTTCATAAAAATTGACTAGAAATTTAAATTTACAAAAAGATATCATGTTTCTAAAATCTGGATGTAAATTTTCTTTTCTTATTATTGGATGTAAGTTTTTTAATTCATTTAATAAACCATATAAAATATGATCACATCTTTCCTCCTTAAAATAAATCAGTAAAATATTGAAGATTTCTAAGTTCATTATTTTTTTAATTTTTAATATTGAAGATTTCGAGCTCACAGTGTATCACTAGGTTGAGGTACAGATTATGGGATCATTTTCCTTGTGCTACTGTCGAGTTTCTCTGCTATGTTCTTGGTTAGTGATGCTTCTTTTCTCTACTCGGTTCTGATTGTTGCTCTGTTCTCGTAAATGACGTTCAAGTGTTGCTAATGAACGGAAGAAATCAGGTCGCCGGAATTGGTGGTGCTGGTCATCAGCTGGAACTGACGCAGATTCTATTCTTTTTTCTTTATTTCGAATGGTGCTTTGTCTTCTTTTGTTTCCTTGCTCAGCTGTGAATTTCATCTTCTCCCTGTTCTGTTGGAAGTCTCTTGATCTCTCCCTCTTTCGCTGTTAGTGGTGATTAAGGTGAGGATTTTTTGAGCTTCCTCCCTTGTTGAGACGTGTGAGAGGGGGTGTGAGTTGACGATTTAAATTATAGAATTCTTTGACAGAATTCTGCTGCTGCCCGTGCGTGTAGGAAGAAGGTTCAAATTTGAGCTGAAAATTTGACTTAAAGCTTAATAATGACATACATATGGATCATAATTTTGAAATTAAATTAATATTGTCGAATTGGTTGATATTAAATAATTTATTGAGGTGAAATTGAAAAAGAATAGCTTAAATATATAACTTAAATATTGGTGTGTATGAGATGTTTGTTAAAGATTTATAAGAAAAAATTGAACTTAATTTTTAAATATTTATGGAAATTATTTATTTAGGGATTAACCTATAAATTTATAAAGAAATTTGATTATTGACTTGTGTGTAGCTATTTGAATACTTAAAACTTGTTTGAAAAATTGTTGAATGTTTTAAATTGAAGAAATAGAAGAAATACACCTAAGGTATTTGGTGCAAGAATTGAGAGAAAATTATGTTGCAAGAAAATAGATTGACATGATTAAAATAAATTGGAGGAAACTAGTAATATGAAGAATAATATTTAGACCAACTCTAAAAGCATGAATGTTGGTTTGGTTTAAATGATGATAGTTGGTTAAGACTGTGTAATAAAAAAATTATTAAAATTGTATTTATTTATATAGTTATGGAATGTGTGGAAAAACAAGATCCTAACAAGAATTAAAGGAAAAATTTTTGTGAGAATTTAGAACTCTAATGAGCAAATGAACAACATTCCATTTAATTATTTATTAATAGTTTTTTATTGTAAGATTTTATTTTTATGAATTATTTTAGTTTTAGAAATTATGGAACAGTGATGAAGGATAATTAAATTATAGTATATGCATTTATTTTTCCTCAAGAAATATATTTCAAATATAAGTGACAATATCTTTGTTTATTGAACTTCAATATTTCTTGGCTACACAATAATGCAAGTTTGCACGCTCTGAAGTATTAATTTGACAAACTTTGAGATTTGAAACAATTCATGCGAGTTTGATATTGAAAATAAAAATTTTATTTTAAAAAAATAATTATTTTTCTTGCATGTTTGAAACATGATTTCTATGGGAATTTTATATATAACACTGATTGTTAATGGTAGTTCCGTTAGCCCTCGGCGCCTTAGTTAATGATTAGTTAATTTGAATTTCGTGACCCTTATTCTCACGTTTGTTATTCGTGGGTATTATACCTACATTTGATTTCGTGGTTTCTAGCCGCGTTTGGTTTGTATTATCCTTGTGGATTATGTGTCCATGTTTGTTTCATAGCTTCAGTTGCATTTGGTTATTTATCTCACTAATTGTGTGTTCACGTTTATTTTTAAGGCATAAGCCGCACTCAGTTATTTACCTTTATGGATTGTATGTCCACATTTATTATCTATTTTATTAAGTTCTCATCATTTTATATTGGATCAATTTATATATTTGAAATTTAATAGGTTCAATTATTAGTGTGCTGTGTTGATTCATATATGTATAGGGGTAAAGGTGCAAATTTACTTTGAAACTTTTCTTCTAAGGGCGCCTGGTATTCTAAACTTTTTTTGGGAGCAATATTGCCCAAAACTCTTCAAAATGGTGCAATGTTGCTTTGTGTCAGAGTTGACCATTTGTTGACTATTTTGTCTGACTGGACTTGCCACGTGGCATTTTTTTAAAATTAAAAAAATGATAAAAGTACAAATTTACCCCGAAACTTTTCCTCTAAGGGCACTTAGTATCCTCAATTTTTTTAGGAGCAATAATGTTGCCTTTACCATTTTGTTTGACTTCACTTGCCATATAGTATTATTTAAAACTAAAATAAAATAAAATAATGCTTCGTCCTTATCAGCTTCTTCTTCATCTATGACATTGAAAATGCAAAATAACTTAGAATACTAAGATCAAAAATTAAACTCAAATTTTCAACATTAAAAAACAATCAAGAAAAACAATCAAACATAAATTTTTAACATCAAAAAACAATTAAAGATAGGGGGTAGAAAGGAAGAAAATAAAGAACATAATTCAAGAATTTAACAATTCAAAAATAGCTCAAAATGTCCAAAACAACAAGAATAAAAAATTAACAACTTAGATTAACTAATACCAAGTAAGGAAAAGTAACAACTCAACAGGAGCTTCTCATTTAGCTCTTGTCATGCAAATGTTGACGATAGAGGAGGGAGGAATGAAGAGAAGAAGAATGGCTGACTTTGAAGGAGGGGGAGGGATGTACAATTGAGACACAACGAGGGAGAGGACATCATTTTTTTAATTTGTTTAAAAATGCCATGTGGCTACCATGTGGCAAGTGGAGTCAACAAAATAGTCAACTCTAACAGTAAGGCAACATTGCACCATTTTAGAGAGTTTCAGGACAACATTGCTTCCAAAAAAAAAAGTTGAGGATAGTAGGTGCCTTGGGAGGAAAAATTTCAAGGTAAATTTGCACTTTTACCATTTTTTTAATTTTTAAAGAATGCCACATGGCAAGTTTAATCAAACAAAATGATCAACAAATAGTCAACTTTAACGGCAAGGTAACATTACACCATTTTGGAGAATTTTAGGGCAACATTGCTCCCATAAAAAGTTTAGAATTTCAGGTGCTCTTGGAGGAAAAATTTTAAAGTAAATTTGTACTTTTATCCTATGTATAAATCATTCATCTCCTACCATGTTGGAATAAAGTGTTTTAGTTACTCTCATTTTTATGGTTATAAATAAGATTATACATTTATTGAGTAGATCATATTGAATTCTCATCTTTTTAACTAATTTACACAATAGATTGAATTTATTGTTTATTTTTTTATTTATTTAATTTTATTTTTGGGATGCTAAAAGAGCAATACAATTATACTGGGTGAAAATTTTGCTTGGTATTATTACCTTTGATGTAAATATTTTAGACTCATGTATTTTAATTTAGAAGAAAAATTAGTTGCTCCACATAGGTTGTTCTTAAGACTTTATTTTGATTTATATATTGTTTGTTGGTTGAAAGACGCCGAGCTCTTGACTTATTTGTTCTTTTGACTAAATCAGTGTATTGTAAAAATTTTGAGAGATTCTATTTATAAGGAGATTCTATTAAAATTTCTACGAATATATTAAAACTTTGTTATAATTATTAGTATCAAAAGTATTATAATTTCAATATAAATTTGATTACATTTTAAAAATAGAATAAATTTACTATTTGAGGCTTACGGGGTTGTGTGACAGGTTCACATCTCGTGCCACCTACTCTCTATTTTCGGGACATGACACTAGTTGTAACAAATTAAAGTCTATATGAAATTGTGATGGATTTCTTATAATCGTTGGGGGGGGGTTGAATTCATATATTCTGTAATTAGATTTTGTAAATTGACAAAAAAAAATTAAAAATGACTCAGAACGATGACATTACAAAATTTAGATCATATAATCTTAAAGATATGATTATTTTAAGAATATCTTCTAACTTAATTTCAGAAAAATTGACTAGAAATTTAAATTTACAAAAAGATATCATGTTTCTAAAATCTGGATGTAAGTTTTCTTTTTTTTTTTATTATTGGATGTAAGTTTTTTAATTCATTTAATAAACCATATAAAATATGATCACATCTTTCCTCCTTAAAATAAATAAGTAAAATATTGAAGATTTCTAAATTCATTATTTTTTAATTTTCAATATCTAGATGAGTAGGATGTAATTTTTCTTTTTCAAGAAAAGCTCCCTAAGAGATATGATTATTTACGTAGACCCCATGATATTATCTTAAACTGATTGTTAATTAAGAATCACTTCTTCTTTTTTTTTTTTGGGTTATATGATTGAATCAATTCTATCAATTCATTCAGTTAAATAAGTGAAATTTTTTGATCAAATTGAATGATTCAAATTCCTATTCATAAATTATAATTATAACTATATTATAACAATGAAAATTTAAATTTGGATTTACATTTGATCAAATCCAAATCCACTTTTTATTATAATTTATTTTTAATTTCAAATTCTCTCTACTTTCCATCCTAGTTATTTAAAACTGAAATTTTAACAACCACGATTTTCTCATCCTCTTCAAGTTTTCACTGTGACTGCTCTTAACACCCCTGCTTCTTCTCATCTTGGTTGGTAAACTTGTCACTTTCAATATTTTATTTTTGCTTCTAATTTCAACTCGTTTCTATTTTTTCCTTTAAAATTTTTTATATTATCCAAACAAAAAATTTGAAATTTGAAATTTTAAATTTAAAATCCAAATCCAAATCTATCAACTTAAACACAATCTTATCTTATATGGTTTTTGGCTTTCTAAGGTTTGGCTGCCATTCTGTGACCACAGCCACTTTGCTTGGCTTCTCTATCGTTCTCTTTGTCATCCTGACTTTCTGAGAGAAGGATCACGACGGCATAACTATGATTATGGCGAATTCAATGTCAGACCCGTTAAAATTAGTGAAACTGGAGAGAGATAGTATCAGTAACTTACCAGACTCTTTGCTTCACCATATCCTCACGTTTCTTCAAACTAGAGAAGCCGTTGCCACAAGCCTCTTGTCCAAGAGATGGAGACCACTTTGGCTTTCAATGCCCACTTTTGATTTTGATTGTAGAAACTTTCATAGTCTTGACTCGTTCACTCAGTTTGTAGACGCAGTCTTGTCAATGACTGATTCGAAGACTACTATAGAAAAGTTCAGGCTCAGATGTGAGAGCTGCTATCAATGGGTTAGAGAAGGAGTCAAGTACTATAACATGCTTCCCAATACTAAGATTAATATTTGGATTAACACAGCGCTAAATCGCAGAGTTGATCATCTTGAACTACGTTTTAGCAGTTGGGATAAGTTCATTGACTTGCCCCCAAGAACTTTTAATTGCAGTACCATTAGGGTTTTAAAGTTGCATGGGGTTAAAGTGGATAATCCTTATTCTATCAATTTGCCTTTGCTTAAAGTCATGCATATGTTGGAAGTTGAAATTTCAAATTTTGAATTCTTGACAAATCTCCTTTCAAGTTGTGCTCTTCTTGAAGAATTGGTATTAGATTTTTTTATAAATGACGAGGACGATGTTGATGTTGATGATGATGTGCCGTTATTAAATGTTGACAAGCTTGAACATCTGGTTTCGGCAAATATTCCTTCCCATCTGTTTACGTGGAAGGCATTTACTAATGTGACCTTTCTTTCATTAATGACGGTATGAATGATTCTTATCTATATCATTATTTTTCAATCTATATCTCTACTTTTATTACATAATTAAGCTTAGTCCTCATCATGCAGTATACAGCGTCTGGCAATGATTATTTTCCAAGATTTGACCATTTAACCCACTTGGAATTTGAATGTCTTTATGATGAAGACTTGAATTGGATAGTGGAAGTCCTACCTAACTGCCCCAAACTTGAAATTCTTGATATTGATGAGGTTAATTTCTTAATTTCAACTTTGATTGAGTGTGCATTACTTTTAATATATAGGTTGTTTCTAATTTTTCATATTCCTATGATCAGATTGAAGTTAATCCCAAAAGGCTTGGAAGGATAATGGAACCAATAGTGAAGGTTCCTCAATGTATTTCATCACAGCTAAAGGAATTCATTCTTGGTGCATACGATGGCTCTGAATGTGAGTTTGAATTTGTAAGATTTATTATGAAGAATGCAAGAGTTTTGAGAACAATCTCAATTTTCAGTTGCAGTTCTGAAGATAAGAAGTATGATCAAATGCTCAAAAGATTATCCTCGTGCCCTAGAGGTTCTGAGAATTGCAGACTTTTGTTTGATGAAGTCTCCTTAGATGCAAGTGTTTGAGATAATTTTAATTTTCATATTTCGTGTATCTTAAAGTAATAGAAGTCATGATTTTCTTAGCATATATCTCACAAAAGTTGGTATATAATATATATGATTAAAATTTAGTGCTCGTTAAGGTTGGATGTCTAAGAAAAATATCATTTTTATGTGTGTGGTTGAAGATGATAGATGCTTGATATTCGATCCTCTTTCCAATCCTATTTATAAAGGTAAAGATAGATTTTTTTTTTTTTCAGTTCTAAGCAAGTACGATTAACTTTTTGTCACTAGTTTTTAAATTTACTTCTTTTAAATATTTTTACAAGAAAGTATTTTACTAAAGCATGGATACTTCAAATGGAATATATATTTTTTGTTCTATGCCTATGATGAAAGCTAAGATGATCAAAACTTAAAGATAAGTCTGAGAACCCAAGAAGCTAGGGGTGAGCATCAGTTTGATGTTAAATTTTCCAAAACCAATTAACTAAATTACATAAAATATTTGGACCGAATTGAACCAAAATGCTTGATCAAATTGAAATACAACCAAACTGAGATACAATAGTTTAGTTTTCTCAATCTATTTGATTTATAGGTTCTAAATGCATAAAATCAACAAAACATTCAAACAATGCCAAACATTCGAAAAGGAATATATTCAGTAAGCCACTATTGCAAGGCATTTAAAAATTGAAGAAATCAAAGGCAAAAATCAAGGCTTGTGGAAACCAAACATTAAATTAAATCAGCAAAACATTCAAACATGAAATGTAAAATAAAAAAAAATTCATTAAGGCACAAAGAAACCCAAATGACAAATCATAGAGCTGCAAAGGCAATGAAGTCTCCAAGAGCTGAAGCGTAACAACTCAATGAGAAAGGGAGAGAGGGCAAGATTGAAGAAGAAAAGTATATGAGAGGTAAGAGATATGGTGAGTTAATCATTATTGAATTGGTAGAGATCAGTGGTATTGGAGCAGGAGATTGTGGCGGTGAGGGCGTAAGAGCTCGTTGGTAGTGTGGGCCATAATCTAGCGGAAGGGACTCATCGACATCATTGAGAGGAGTGGCCGTCGACTAGAGAGGGGTGAATGAGAAAGAGAACCAGAGAGCAAGAGAGGTTATAAGGAAAGGGAGAACGCAGAAGAGGGAGTGAAAATGTGGGGAATGAGGATTAAGGTTTCATATATTCTTATTAGTTAGTTTATATATTTATAAATTTACTTTTTTAAGTATAACATTAAAAAGAATAAAATAGACTAAAGTAATTAATAAGCTATATATAGTTTATAAATTATTAGTATTATTATTATATATATAGATATATATGATAATTCGGTCCGTCTATTCAATTTAAACTTATTAACTGAATTGAACTGATCAAATTTTCCTCTTTAAAAATTGAATTGAATTGAAAAATCAAATAGATCAAACCAAGCAAACAAAATTTAATTTAATTTAGTTTGATTTTCAATTTCAATTGGATTTTGCTCACCCTTACAACAAGCTGTAGCATCTAGATGTTGGAGGCATCAAAATCATGGAGATGGAAAAACTGAAACTTCTGCTCATCTTAGCTTTCTTCATAGGCATAGTCACATCGTTTTTGTTCGTGGCTTTTGATTTAAATTAATTTTTAAGTCAAATAACTAAAGTGACCTTAATAATTATGTTAAGTAGGGCAGATTCACATTCTCTTCCTTCATTTCTATATATTAAAGGCATTTTAGTCATGATTTTCATATTTATTTGATCCTAATTTTTATTTAAGTCACATCCATGGTCTTAATATGAAATTCTCCTTTTTTTTCATAGAATTTGAAAAATTCAAATCTAAACTAGGAAAAATGACTTGAGGAAAAAAAAAGGAAAATCAAATAAACATAATATGATTCTAATTATATTAATTAAATTAAAATAATAAGATTAAAAATATAATTTATTAATTTTAATTGAAAAAATATTACAGTAACTAATTATCATTATCATGATTTCTCACCCATGAACATGATTTACTTTAGAGATACAATTCTCCTTATTATAAAATATTCGATCAAATATCATATCATTTAGGCGTATCTGTTTCTTCGGCTGTTGCCTTCTGAATTGATAACAATATGCTTTGGTCCAAAAAACAAATTTGGGGGTATCTTTTGAGGAAAATCAAAGATTTTATTCCAAACCATGAAAAATCCATCCCCTTCTTTTCGCTGAAGAAAACTCAATCCCTTTTAGAGTTCTGCCGTCTACTTGACTTTTGGGAAAATAAAGATGAAGGACCTGAGAAAATTTATATTAGTCAAGTATTAGTTATTGTCAAAATTTAAATAAAAAAACTAATTAAACTATTATTAATTTAAAATAAGTTGTTAAAACCTGAATGAATACTTACTAATAAAATACTAACATGAATGTATCTATTTGAGTTTTGATAACAAATAATTAATGACTGATATAAATTTCCTCCAATGATTCTTGATTAATATTTTCTCTTGATTTTTTTTTGAGGCATTCATACAAAATTTATAATGTACTTAACCTGAGTAGTTAAAAAAGAAAACCTAATTAAGTATATAGTTAATTACAAAAATTCTGTGAAAAGTTGAAAAGCAGAGTTAACTGCGCTCACGTTTCTTTCATTTCCGAAGAGCTTGGAATATAAGAATAATCAACATTCAAATAAACAAACGAAAAGAAGCAATGGTGTACAGGAAGTACAATAATATTATTGATATGTTGATTATTTCATAGACGATGATGTTGATACCAAGATATATGTCATCGATTTAAATGAGCGATTGGGAACCCAAATGACACTGCTATGCCTGTGAAGAAAGCTAATAAGAAGATGAGCCGAAGTTTCAGCTTGTCCATCTTTCTGATCTTGAAGCTGCTCACACGTTTAGGGCCTCGAAAAGGTCATCTTCTTCCACCACAAGTAACTGATTATATTCTTGGCCAGAAATTGCAGCTTCCATGATATCTTTGGGGCTAATGATGACACCACCATCATCATCATCTAAGAACAATTTAAACATATTCTTTGAAAACCCACTTACCAGTGCCACACCTTCTTGATTACTTTGCACCGGTGTTGCCCTAGACACTCTCAGATTCCAAAAACTATCTGAGGCACAGCGTTTTCATACCCCTTTTCTCTGAACTTTCTCCTAATAGCTTCATAATCAGTTTCCAAAACATCTTCTGATTTCCGTTCGCCATCAAATTCCATGTCACTGAAAACAAACAACCTCTTAATCATTTGGTCCTCTTTTAGATTCCCATTCACAGCCACCTCTAATATTGTATCAAACACCTTCTGAAAACTAAGGCTCATTGTTCTCCTTCCCCCCCGCCAGAAATCATCAGGGTTTATTAGATTTCCCACCCTCAAGAACTTTGTCTTGGACATCAGGTCTTCTTTTTCTATCAAATGTAGCTGTGGGTTCTGATTATAACCAAATGTGATTAGCTTCCCCTTCCATGGCTCTTCACTCATTTCAGATACCAATAGTCCCAATGCCACAGGCATTCTTCCCATTCTTGTTGACACATCACAGATGGCCAAGCTGTTCCTCATCTTACCTTTAGTGACCAAGTCTTCCACCATTCTCTTCCTCTGCAACTCTTCCACCCAGCCATGGCGGGGAATCAATTTACCGGCGGCGATCGTGGACTTGCCGGATTCAACAGCTTTCAGATACCTTTTAAATCCCTTCCTGTCGTGCCGCATAAACTTGCCTTTGTATCGTTTCATCGCCAGTGAGGAAACCTTGTTGTATGGAATTAAACGCCATTGATTGGCTCCCATGTATATCTCTGGTAGCTCTAGAGCTTTCCTCAGTGGAACCAGAATTTACTTTCTTAAACGGTCACGAATCCTGTAAGCATAATGGGCTTCTTCTAGGCCGTGATATTCAGGATACGATTCTCGAGGGAAGATTCTTCTTGCGATGCTTTCACAGAGAAGTGTAGAGCGATCGAATGAGGAATCAAGAGAGGGACACCATTTGGCTGCGAGGCTGATCTTTTCCCATTCACCGCGTCTCAGAAATTCTATATCAGCCTTTAAACATTCAGCAAAATGATCGGAGATGCAATCGTACAGGAAGCGAAAGTGGGGATAACTTCGATATGTCTTCACGAGTTTCTCAGCCATGGCTAATCTCTTTTCTTCTCTGGTCACTATTTTCTTGTACTTTTCACACCTTATGCTGAAGAGCTTCTCCCACATTTTGCTGATTCCTTTTCTTCTGTGCCAATCTTGTTTTTGAACCTTTCGCACATCAAGACCTTCCAAGATTCTGTAAAGAATCTCAGGCAAGTCCTTGAAGCAGCCAAACTTCGGCAAAGAAGGGACGTTGAACGCGAGGGTTTTGGGATGATGAGTGTGAAGCCAAATGGCGGCGGCGTAAAACCCTTCCTTGTCGGCTTTTCCAGTTCCTCGGACTCCCCGGAGGTTGAAGATGAGCTTGAGGGTGGTGAGTGGATCATGGGACCAAGCTAAGTGAAGCCTTTGAGTCAAAGAAGAAGGAGGAGTATCAGGAACGACGTGAAAGAAGAAATCAAGACATGGATCGCCGGTGGAGAGGAAGGTGGGAGAATAATTCTCGGTGAAGGCCTTATTCTTGGTTTTGTTAAATTCGGCCAAGTAGTCGGAGTTGTAGATCTCAGGAGGACCCAGAAGAATAGCCATGTGATCGTCCGACGACTGTGAGATGATGAAACCAACGAGGAAGAGAGAATGAACGAATAGGCTTTTATTGCTGAAACCTGAAAGCTTTGCTTCGGCACCAAGACACTTGAAGTTAAAACAATTAATTAATTTAAAACCAGAGGAATAGCCATTTCAATATGTGTGATTCTAATTTCTTTTACCAGAAATATGGACTTTCTAATTAATGAAAATAAATACTCCCTTTGATTAAATCATTTTTAATTAAATCTCACCTTTTAATTAAATAGTTATTTATTTTTAAACTAACTCTATTTTTATATATTTATTTTTATTAAACACCTTACAATAAATATAAAATTATTTATTAAAAGGGATATGTTTGGATAAAAAAGCAATAATTATACTTCGAAAGATTAAAAATATCTTATATTATATTTTTAACATCTAACTCCTCAAAAAATATCTTATATTTTTGAATGGAGAAAGTACCTATGTTATTCTAATTTTTGAAGTTAGAATGAAAAATAAAATCTGGTATGATTTTATGGGTTCTCCTAAATGATAAGTTGGAATTGGTTTCGGTGCTCATCCTAAGATGAGGACCATGGTGCTCAGCACCAAAAACACTACTGTTTGGCATTGTTTTTTTTTTTAAATCACAAACTCATTATAATAATTAATAAATATTATAAAATTTTTATTTTAACGTTTAATAAAAAATTAAATACTAAGATGATAAAATTAAATTAGAGTAGCTCAAATTAAATTTTTAATTTAAATAGTTTAGAATTATACTGAAAAAATATTATGAGTTTGTGATTTAAAAAAAAAAAAAAAAAACATTGCCAAATGACAGTATTTTGGTCCTAAGCACCACGACGCATGAGCGCCGAAACTGAGCCCATGACAAGGTATAGATACGTTTTTTTTTTCCCGCCCCCCTTAAATACGACGAGAGAAATCCAATTTAAACAAGCAAATTAATTAAAGTTGAATATATATATATATATATACATAATTTTATTCTATTTATTTAAATTAATTTAATTTAAAACATGAAAACTTCGTTAAGCATATTTTTCTGCTGCATTAATATTAAAAGACCTGATATATCGTGGAAGAAATAGAAATAGAATTAATAGATTTAACTAGTAATTACTATAATTGTGTACTTTCTCTTTTGGTGAGCTGCTTCTGATACAAATTTAAAAGTCACAAAATAATTCGGATTAAAATTTCAAATGTACATAATTAACCATTTGGAAAAAATGGGAAAATGCAATCCATCTATATATATATATATATATAATTAGGATGTCAAAGCACACGTGTCAACACATTGTCAGCGCATTTGAGGATTAATTTATTCTTAGTTAATTCCTCATACATGCCAAGTCATATCAATATATTTTACATATTAAATTATTTTAAAAGTCAATTTATATTTTAAAATTTAAAAGACTCGTATGATAATTTAACAAAATATAAAGAACTAAATTGATAAAAATTAAACTTCTAGAACCAAATTGATAATTGAAACAAATTTGAGAGATTAAATGTGTCATTATCCATATTTACATTATATAAAAAATATAGGACAAATTACATATAAATCCCATGGAAGCAATTTATTTAAAAATAAATTTTGTAAAATTTAAAAACTATAGGTAGGTCTGTTGGAACATAGTTAAGTGTAATTTAAAGTTGGAGTGAAAAATATTACTACCCTTATTTATTAGGTTACAATGACAAAGATGCCCCTCCATCTAAATTAAATAGTAACCTCGCACTTTTCATCAGTCTGTCACACTATCGGATGCATTGTTCTCCTTCATCATTATGCATATTGCTCACTTTGTTCACATCGCTCGCTCTCTTGGAATGTTAAGGCAAAATTCATGATCCTTCATCACAATCAATTGTGATCAACACTAATACTTCTTTTTGTTTTTATAATTGTTTTAATGTTAAAGGCTTTATCTGAATGAATTGTTAAGATTTCATTATTTAATTTAAGTTTTATATACTTTAAGTTTTAGTTTTCATTATCCAGTATTTAGACTTCCTATAGACAACAATTTTTCTACAGACAACTGTAAAAATGTTGCCTAAAATACAAATAGAGGACAATTTTTAAAAGTAACTATTGATATCTATTTTTGGATATAACTATTAAACAATCATTTGAAACTGTTGCCTATTATAATATTAGCAATAATTTTAACCTGTAGCATTTTATTTTTTAAATAAATGACAAGTAAAAACTATAGCCTATGTAATATATTTTTTTCAACTATTTAGTAACTCTTTGGTAAAAAAAAAAAAAACCATTTATTAACTGTTTCATGTAGCGTTGAACGACAGCGTTTTCCTCACTTCTTTCGCTCCCCCCATCCTCGTTGTCTTCACAACGCAGAAGCAGAACCACATATACCAGAGATGCAAGATGTAGCCCTAGCCTCCCCCGTGCCCTTGAGTTCTCGCGTCTACCCTTTGCCACATTTTCCATGAAGGTCCGTCGTCAATGTAGATTTCTTCACCGTCAATCGAGATTTCTGTCCTCCGCTGTTGAACGAGTTCTCGCTCTGCCTCTGATTCCCGTCGCTCATGGATAGCCTCTAATTCACCTCTATCTCTGATTCGTGTTGCTCATAGGTACAGCCTTTTCTGCTACGCCTTTTCTCGTGGTTCTTATGTGTTTACAACTTCATCATATTGCTTGAGCTGTTATTTGGTTTTTGATTCAGCAACTAATTTCAATGTTTGTAGTTGAACTGATATAAACATGGTTCTGATTCTGAGGGTTTTGCAAAATTAAGAATTAAAAATGGAGTGTGAAGTAGAAGCAGTGTTGAGAAGAAGACAAGGATGATGGAAAGATAAGAAGCAGAATTTAGTTTCTCGAAATTACAGAGTTTTGTGAATGTTCTGTCAATATGTGTTGCTCTGTTCGTTCATTTTTAAATTTGAGAAGAGAAATCTGAAGCTGGAAGTTACTCATTTGGAAAAGGCTAAGGAACTTTATATCAAAGTATGGCTTTTTTATCTTCGTAACTGTCCCTTTAAGAGTTATTCTCTACAATGTCTAAAATTATAATTTTCTCAGCATTTGTTCTCGAAAGTGAGATCTGATTCCTTTGATAGTGGGTTTTGCTCATCTTAAAACTATAACTAATTGTTTTGCTTCTAGTTGTAGTTCAAGGCAGCATGCTCACACATTTACACAGTTTTGGAATTAGATACTGATATGAATTTTCAATTAATACCTTGCAAGTGTCATATGGCGCTACGTACCTTGCCTTTTATTTGATATTTGCTATATGTGAGATGAGGCAACGATTGGGAGATCACAGAGGCGTGGGCCTAAAGGCAGCTTCATAGGTCAGCCATAAAGTTAAATAAGCATTAAGTCAATCACAAGGTTTTAATTCAGCTTCTTAGAGTTTTTGTTATTCGAGCTTTTTTATGTGCCAAGTGCCAGATCCCTTTTCTTTTCTTTCTTTTCTTTTTTGGCAAAAGTGTTTGTGTCAATTCTATTAAACTATGTGCGTGCTACCTTAAAATTTGTTAACTGATTATAATTGTTGTGCAACATGTATGTAGCATGTTTATACGGAGTTGACTAGAGTGGAAGGGTGCTCCGCCAATTTACCATGAAAGGTTTTTTTTCTATCTATCCATCTCACCTTTTTGTTCTTGTTTAACATTGAGCTTCATATGGATCATAGTTGCCTTTGATTTTTTTTTTTAATCTTTTTTCTGAGTTCATTTGGTTGGAGAGTATGGCATGGTGATCTGATAATGTTTTCTAATTTACCTCCTTTTTTTAAACTATAGCAACTCTTTTTTTCTTTCTTTCTTTCTTTTTGAGCCAAAACTATAGCAACTCTGTATTAGCAAAAGATGAACTATTTTTAAAGTGAACAGTGAAGTTCAAAATTCAATTAGGATGAGTTTTCTTAATATGTTTGTAGAATAAAGAGTGATATTTATTTATTTTAAGTAAGCCATTGAAGCTGAGGTGATGAGATTTCGCAACTATTTGAAGGATTGAATGTAGTGTATATGAACTGAAATTCCACGCAGGGAATTGCTGAGAGAGCAGCCAAGCGACTTATTGAAACTTTCCTCAGACAAAACTCTAGTGGAGGAAATTGAAGTGTAACAGTGCTGCAAAAACATAAAGTAATGTTCCTACCCTTTGCACTTAAATCTTGATGCATAAAAAAATATTCTTGGTTTTTATTGGTTATGCTTAGCGTTGAACATTCTTGTTTTCATTGGTTCTTTTTTTGTGCTTTAAGTGGACTGTTTTGAACCTTTCATTTGGTTAAGAAGTCCTGTATTTAATTTCCATTTGAATTGAATTTTGTAGTGGGTATTTATTTATTTTTTTCATGCTTGTCAGATTATATTTGTCTTCAAAACATAACAGGAATTTTTTTTTTTTTTTTCACTGAATAGACTTTCCAGACACTAGCATATTTGTGTTCTCATTTTCCCTTTTCTTTTCACTATCAGAATTGCTAATGAAAGAATTGAATTAATGTGTTGTAATTAACAAGACCAAACTTAACAAGGTTAATATGGATTAAGATTGAGCATAATGCTTTTAGGTAAATATGGATTATTTTCCTTTGGCCAAAGGTTTAACATATTTATTGGATTGTGTAGAAATTGATCCAAAATTCATTAACATATTTTTTTTATGGAGTGAAACAAGTTTGCCTTCCTCTATTATGAATTTATACTTGCAAGCTTATTATTATTATTTTTTAATATCATGAGGCAAGATTTTTTATTTGATACAATATTTTATATTTTTCTCATGTAGGAAGGTGGTTCTAACTAAAGAGATTTAAATGAGGAGCTCTAACAAAATAGTTGAAGAGATATCAATGAGGGTTTCCATTTACTTTGATATACAGACTTGCTTTCAATGTAATGTAGTGCTATTGTCATACTTACATTGTTCTATATATCCATTTGATCAAACCAAATTCTCTTTAGTGTGGCTGCGTATAAGCACATGGATTCATGTTCAAAAGTTTATGCACTTCACTATGTACAATATAATTATTATTGATTGTATTTCAATGCTACAACTGACCACTTAATCATGCTTCTTGAATTATGTTTTTGTTATATATATTTATTTACCATGACAATTGATATTTGACACATTTTTTTTAAATTAATGCTACATTTAGAAATTGATGCCATTGATATTTTATTAAGCAATAATTATTAATTATACTCTAAATAGATTTACATTTATAATTCAAAACTGTTGCGTATAGGACATTTAGGATACAGTTGTTAAATATAGCAACTTTAAGTAACATTTCAAAACCGTTGCTTATAGTTAGCTAATAATTGTAGCTTATTTTATGTTGCCATAGATTTTTGGATACACTAGTTTAGGTAACAATTAAAAGATGTTGCTTAAAATTATAGGCAAAAGTTCTCGCTACATTTTTTAAATGTTGTTAGAAGGTAAAAATGTTGTAGTTATAAAAGTTGCTGGGGACAGGGTAATGGAAAAGAGATATGATAGTTTGTAAAAATATTTAAATATTTGTAAATAAATTAAGAATTTTTGCAAATTATAAAAAATGAAATAGGATATGTGAATAGGATTTATAAATTAAGAAATTCTACACGTGAATTGTAAAGTTATAACTATAAATGAATAGTAAATATAATTTTAATATATTGCTTATAAAATATGAAATAAAATTAGTAAATCAAGTTTTACTCACAAATTGTGAAGTTATAATTGTAAGTAAATGGTAAATATATTTTCAGTCTAATGTTTATATTTAAAGGGTAATAGCATCTTTTCAACCCAATTTCAAATTATACATAAATTTTAAAGGATTATAGTTTTTGAATTTCACATGATTTATTTTTAAATAAGTTGTTTCCATTGGACCTATTTGTAATTTTTTCAAAAATATATCTATAGGTCTTTATAGCATATTTTAATTTCAACTTTAAATTAAGTCCTACAGTTTATTTGAATTAGGTCTTCATAATTTGAAAAATAATTTTTTAAAAAATAAATAATTCATTATTGATTTTTTCCTACAAAAATTTATACACACACATATAATGAATTAAATTATAAAGGTTTAATTAAAAACAAAATAAACTATAGAAACTTAATTAAAAATTAAAAAAAACTATAAGAACCTGCAAATTAATTAATTTTTCCTAAAATATATAAAATAAAAAATGAACAAATATAAAATTAGGAGTAGCATGGTAAAATATAAACTATTTTTAATAATTATTCTTAATCCTTAAAACAAAAGCCAATGCATATCAACACATATTTCTATGTAAATTGAATTTTATAAGATTTAATCAATAATTGGATCAGATTAAATGCAATTTTTTAATACAGCAAATAGGAAGAAATCCCGGTGGTGTGGTTTCTTCTCTTTCTTTTTGTCATTTTTATTAGGTTTAGGGTATCTTTGATTGTGTTCTTTCTTTTATTTATTTTTGGTTTGTTGTACTTAATTTGTCGTTTTAAATCCTTCAATTTTAAATGATATTTCATGTTTCTGGCAAAAAAAAAAAAAGGGAAGAATCTCCATTAATATGATTTTTTATTTGTATAGAAGAATTAATTAATGCAGCAAATCACAGCATAAATAAAAGCTAAATCAACGACCTGCGGATAAAATCTTAAAATAACAATATGATATTATCGAAAAAATAATTAGCTGATCGTCCACATAATAAGGAGAGAAAAATGTGCAGCTAACCTGACTTAATATTACAACAACTATATATTTTTTTTCACATCCATTCTTGAATATCTAAATCTGAATCCTAGTTCATCCATTATTCTTAAGTTCTTCTAAAGCCACCGCCTTCAACTCGTAGCCCTCCGGTCTCCGGCAGAAATCCAAGTAATTAAGCTTCATTCTGTAAAACTTCTCCGATATCCTCTTCTGTAATTTCCACTCATCCAGCGAAGCGACGACGTACGGCATGGCAAAAGTAGAGCCTAGACAACGAGGTAGTGATAGGATTAGCAGCTTACCAGACCCTCTGCTTCATCACATCCTCTCTTTTCTTCCCATAAAAGAAGCCATATCCAAGAGCTTGATCTTGTCCAAGAGGTGGAGAGAGCTAGGGCTATCAATGCCCGCTCTTGACATTCACGACACTGGATTTTCTAGACCTGATGGCTTCATTCAATTTGTAGATGCAGTCTTGTTTTTGTCAGATCCCAAACCGATAAACATGTTTCGTCTCAAGTGTGAGAAACTCAAGGTGCCTCTTATCAGGATTAATATGTGGATTAACTCACTGATAAATCGTAAGGTCGAGCATCTGGAGCTATGTTTTTCATATTTAAATTCCCCTAGTCACGTTGATGTGCCTGCTTGCATTTTCCATAGCAGTACCATTAAGGTTTTAAAGTTGGCTCATGTTATGCTGAATGTTCGATATGTTAATTTGCCTTCACTCAAAGTATTGCATCTGGTGAAAGTTCAATTTTCAAATCCTGAATCTGCCATTAATATTCTTAATGGGTGTGCTCTTCTTGAAGACTTGGTGTTAAAATCTTGGTCTACTAATAGATCCGTCCTCAGAATTGGAAGGCTTGAACATTTGGTGTCAGCAAAAGTTCATAATCCATCTTGGATTCAGTTGAAAGCTTTTAGTAATGTTAGGCTTCTTCAGATTGCTGATGAGGTACTAATAATGATTTATATTGTAGTGATTTTTCATTATCAAAATTGATGATATCCATAAAATTTTATTTGTTTGTTTCTTTTTCCTAATGCAGATGGGGTGTATACTACCTATGTCTGATATTCCAACATTTTATAATTTAACTCACCTGGAAATCTTATGGCTAATTGATGATGGGAATAACTTTTTGGGATGTCTTGGAAATTTCCCAAAACTTGAAATTCTGACTATTCATAAGGTTTGTTCATTTTAACTTAATTCATGTTCACACCACTTTTAGCTAGTTTTCTAACTGATATGTGTATTATGTTTCGTTAGCTGGATTTTAAGAGAAGCTTGAAGGATCATTCAATGCTTGATGTTCCTCAATGTCTTTCAACGCATCTTAGGAAATTTTATCTCGGTGAATATAGAGGATCGGAATGTGAGTTTGAAGTTGCAGCATTTATTATGAAGAACGCAAGTGTTTTGAGGGACATCTCCATTTGCAGTTCTAAAAAGGAAAATGAAAATTCGAAACTCCAAATGATCACAAGATTATCATCATGTCCTAGACGTTCTGTGAATTGCAGGCTTTTGTTCCATTAATTTTCTGAAATTTATAGCAAATGTTCGTTAGTCATGTTTTTCTTTCTTTATTTTATTTTGGCTGATTTCCCATCCGACTATCTTGGCAATATTTTACGTTGTACATCATTATCATCTTAGAAACATATTTATCATATTTCAGGGCACTTCATGGAGTTTGTTTCAGTTGTGCTTCTGCTTGATGTGAGAAGATATTCTTTATCTTTGGGCTGTGCAGATTTCTAACTTTTGTTTAGCTCATATGATATATTTCCTCCTGTTCAAAACATCGTTTTCCAACTAAACTTGGTTCATAATAGAGGACATTCGATATTTTTTGAATTTTTTTCCCAAATTTACCCATGTATTAATTAATGTGAGCATGAGACATATATTTTGATTAATTATACTTCTTCTTACTTTTTCTAATAATGATGAATTGGATTTAGTACTAAAGCTTCTTCATATATTGTATGGAGAACTTGTTGAACCTTTGATAGATTATGGAAATTAACTAAATTGTAAATGAATAGCTGGTTACTATCTCTCATATAATTTGTCTTTATCACTTTTAATTTTCTTATATACCAAGCAAGTATTTAGACTAAACAAATTGCATCTTATGGAATCCTTATTTCTAGCTATTTACTTTTCCGTTCTCATTTTTTTTTTCAATTTTATAACTGATGGCTCTTAAAACTATTATTCAATAATTATATATTCAAAGATTAAATATAAAAATTATTTTTTATTTATGTTTTTTAATTTTCTTTCATTCTATTAATATGTAATGGCTTTACAAAAAAAAAAATTAGGTATGTTTGGTTGGAGTGGAAGGGAGGAAGGGGGGAGGCATTTGCTTCCTTCTCCTTGTTTTGGTTCAAAAGGATGGAGGAAAGGTATTCTCATCCTCTTGTTTGGTTAAAACAAAATTGAGGGGAGAAAAAAAAAGGTAGCGTTTGCATTAATGAATTTAGATTTAAAATCTCGAATTCAAAATTCTTTGTTTGGATAATTTAAAAAAATTCAAGAAGAGAGAGATACGTTGGTATTCAAAAAATAAAAATAAAAATTTGAAAGTGATGAGCTTGCCAATATTTTTCAATTAACGGGAGATAAGAGAACATACAAGAGTCATAAAGATATCAATAGTAAAAATACAAAGAAAATGATGTGTTTGAAGTGATTGAAATTTCAAATAATTAGGTATTAAAGGAATTTTGAATTAAAAAGAAAATAAAAAAAGAAATGGATTTGAGTCCAATCTAAAATCATATCTTATTAATTCAAACACACCATATGAATTTCCTTCCTGACACTCTCTTCCATATTGAAGGGATTTGGATTTGGATTAAGGATTATAAAATCCATCCCCTTCATATAATACCTTCTCTTTCCTTTCTTCCAAAAAAATTTTCTTGCCTCCCCCTTTTTTTTTAATTGAACCAAACACTATGTTAAAAGTTGGCTTTTCTTTGCCTATATAAGAACATCATTGTTACGTAGCAATGATTTCAAAATCAGACTTAATGGTCCAACTAGTTGGACTGCTGGCTGATCACTCTAATAACTTAATTTGAACCATCTAGCAATTTTAGCTAGTGGACCACTGCTGACAAGTGGTTGGACCACAACCGCAAAAAATCTTGAAATAGTGGTTGAATTAGGTGGCTCCAAATTTCATATTTTCAAGTTACATAGCAATTTCATTTTTTTTTTCTTATATTTATATTATTACACACACTTGCATATTAATTTAATTACATATATATGTATATATAAACTAATTATTATTAAAACCGTGAGCAACTAGCCTTTATGGTTTAATGTCCATTCTAGTTCTGAAAATATTGTTAGGTAGTTTATAACTATTTTTGTAACTGTTGTTTAACTTATAAGGTGAAATATGCTCCAATGTATGAGGTGGGATCCTCCCACCCACCCACAATGTATATATGTTTTTGTCGATGTTCTATCTATCTTTTGACTTTTTGCGATAAAACTAAAGTCAAAGCTTTTCCTTTAAAAAACCAAAATTGGAACATGTTTGTTGAGAATCCATTAGGAATACATGCCATTATCCAATCTGATTGGTAGGGGATTATTGGCCATTAATTTGAAGCCTGAGTGAATGTTGAGCACTTCGTGTGATATGAATTATGGATGTATAGAGCACTCACCTCTTGCTTCATTGGATCATTGTCCCAATATTATGCGGTTCTCCTATCCATCTTTGATTGAAAAGAAGGTTTCAGGATGGTTGCAATTCTAGTGTTTTATGATCTCATTTATCATTTTGGTCAGTGTTTCAGATCTTCTCAAAACATATCATTTTTTGTATATGACTTTTTGACTGTATCGTATTTAAGCATTATTAGGCTCAATTAAGAATAGTTTTAGAGCAATCAATACATTCCATCAAACTACCCTTCAGGCTCTGTAAAAATTGAGGGCTGGCCTTAAAAATTAGGAGATTTTGATATACAAGAGGGTTGTTAGGCCCTCTTCTTATAAACTACTCAAAAACAAGCTCAAACTCAAGCTTGGACTATCTCATAAGCCCATATAATTTTGTTTTAAACTTTTAGTTGAAGAAACAAAAAGTTGGGTTTAATTAAAAGGGCTAATATCTTATAATATGGCAAACTAATATTTGAACTTTTGCAAGAAGAGATGTCTACACTTAATTCTCAACAATACCTTAAATTTGATTGCCTTTAATAGGAAGATAATTGTAGTTAACCTAAAAAAAAAAAAACCATAACTTTGAAGACTAAAAAATATTATGCTTTATATTATATTTTAGGGTTTATATTATTTTGTTTACACTTCGAAGCTTATTCTTAAGGTACTTTAACTTTATATATGTCTTAAAATAAGAAAAGAATGATACTGGCTTTTAGGTCCATCCCTGAGTCATGTCAATAAATGTCAAACTTGAGAAAAATATTAATTTAGTGCAAACAACTTTTTTGAACCCATAGGGGTCAGGCTAATCCTTATTAATAATTCAAGATTTTTTGCATTCACATGAACTCCTAAAATTTGTGTTTTAAGTGACCACAGCTATTTCTACAAGCTGCCATGAACTGCAAGGGGTAACATGCAAGCCGTTGGGACAGAGGTTCATCCCTATCTCTTTTTACCTTTGAAATAAAAGATAAAATGTTTGAAGAGAAATGAACCGGGGGAGAAAAAAACATTCTGTGAGGATGTTGAATTCTACATTGTATGTATCGCTTAAATGGCTGGCTTCACACTTTCTCTATATTTATTTTTTGTTACGAGCTTATCATAACTAAAACACATTTAATTTCTATGCATTCCATAAAATCAGTGAGGTAGATTTTATTAATTACATTGAATAATATTGACATATATAACAGTATGGAAATAATAAAAAAATCATATAATATTTTAATATTAAAAGCAGTATCAGCCAAATTTGAAAATAATAATAAAGTTTCCATCTACGAATAATCAAAAATTGATGAAATTTTAAAATGTTATATCCTTTATATTGTAGATTTTTGCCTTTTTAGGGTTGGCCGCCATATTTTTTGGACGGGGACAGCCACTTTCCCATGGTTAATTGGCCATTTACTTTGTTAATTTCCTTTTGAATATTATTTTTCTCCTTTTCTTTGACAGAATCTTTTCCTAGATTTTCATGCGTGGATTCCGGATCCACTGATTGCTACTATTTCTGATTAATATTGTTATTCTTTAAAGAGGAAATAGAGATCTTAATGTTCGGAAAATCATGGGGCAACATTTGCCACCAACCTCTTTTAAAACAATAAGAAAATTATGACAGTTTTTTTTGAACCATACTAAGGCCTCGTTTGGTATGATAAAAGAATTTTTGATGAAAATCAGAATTGAATCAAAATTAAAATTGGAATAAAATTGAATTTAAAAAAAGTATTTGGTACGAAGATGAAATCCTTGATATAATTTTAATAAAAATATATACTTAAAATTTGAAAAGACCAAATTGCCCTTTTCAAGATTAATGGTCTTCTTTTCACCCTCGACGCTATAGCTCTTCTCCACCTAGTATCCCACTGCAACAGTAGCTTCTCAAGAATTTTGAGTGATGTAGGGATAAAGCACCCATCGCACACAGATGAAGAATGCCACATCATTGCCGGACAATTTGATCGCAAATTCCCCACAAGCACCTTGCTGAGTGTTCTTAACCATGGACGCCAAGTCTTCTGCCTCGGAGCCAAAGTTCGCAAAGAAAGCTTGAAACCTGGTTAGTGCTTTCAAATCCTGAGGATTGTTGTCCCAAGCACTTAGCTAGCCTTCGATTTTGCAACCACCAAAATCGCTGACCCTAATGAACGTTTGACAACTCTAGCTCTTGATTTCACGGCTCATATTGAATCATCTATGGATGCTTGTAGTGGTGGCCATGAAGGTTCGATTCATGAAGGGGGCAACGGCGCTAGGGATTATGTGGGGTGTGTGCAGGCAGTAGGCAGAATGATACTGAGGGCCAAAATGTCCAGGAGATGATTCCATGACAATTCTATCGTGCTTGTGATGGAATCCAATTCTAGCCATTTTGTTGGAATACTGATTCTGAGAATCCAAATTCTATCATACCAAACATGTTGAAAACTAGATTTGTGTCAATTTCATTTTCACAAGTAGAATTCTTACATACCAAACAGGGCCTAAATTTTTTTCCGAAGGTTGTTACAAACTATAAAAAATTTCAGTAAATCTCTATTAATATATGTGTATATATATTCTTAATTATAAAAATCAAGTAATTGCAAAAAGTAAAAGAAAACATATATAATTACCAATGAATAATAAGGGTTTTGTTTTTGAAACAAGTAGGTTAAATTCTCAATCTTGATGTATTTCTCGAAATCATAATAGAAGACATCTTTTAAAATTCTTGCTTAGTTTAAAATATAGGGTATTAAGTAACTTTATAATTATTTTTTTAACTATACCCCTATTTCATTATTACTCTTTTTTTTTTTAAATAATATATTGAAATTTTAATTATTATCATTAAAGAATTTATATGGAGTATTTAATGATAGTAAAATTGAAAAGATGTAAATTTTTAAGAAATTAAGTTTTAACTAACATTTTTTGAAAAACATGAATTAATTATTAATGCCTTATATTTTGGATTCGGAAGGAGTATCTTTGGATCAGGATATGTTACTTACTATTTACTTATAATATATGTGTTCATCTATATATATATATCTATATATCATACCTAGAAAAAATTCAATTTTTTTGGTTGAAGTATTACAAAAAATACTTATTTAATTTTAATAATTAAAAAAATGTGTGATATTCTTTTTCTTTAACATAATTATACAAGCCAATGAAGGGTTGATCTAGTTGGCAAATGGCAAGGATTCTACTCATATAACATAAGGATATGGGTTCGAATGTCATTATTAATTGAGGATCAAAAGCCTTATTGGTTGACAATTTATAAGTAACTTCATATAACATTATTTGAGCTTGAGGCATGCTTGAATAACCCTGACGATGATATGCAAGATCCAACTCATCACATAAATTTTAAGTGATGATGAGAAAATAGCTATGCAAAATTTTCAATGGAGTAAAATAATTAAAAATGAAAAAAGGAAAGGAAGTGAGGGGTTAATGGAGAGTTGGGTGACATGTTGTGGGGATGGCAAAGAGTCGGTGGGTGGGCCGTTGTAGCCACTTTTCTCTGCAAATGTGCCTTCTGACGCTTTCCCCCTTTTCCCCTCTCGTGCTCCATTCCGACCCAACTTCCCATCATCTCTTTCCTTTTTTTTTTTTCTTTTCTGAAATGATCAATTTAAATGCGACTCATACTACCACGTGTCCAAAGGAGGGTTCGAACCCTGAATCTACACATGCAAAGAGGTAAAGTCGGTAATTCAAACAGACCCTAAACTTATTTGAATTAGGTTCAATTTAAATCGGGCTTCAAACATTCCATCCTCTTAAAAAAAATGATATAGTTCCCCGACTTTTTTTTTTTCGATTGGTTTAGGCGGCCCATTGGGCTTGCCAAAATTACCAACTTTACATACATATAGAGATATAAATTTCAATGATCAAGTTATTCGAGTCGGACTAATTCAAGCTGAGCTTATTCGGATTGGACTTAAAGTATTCTATCATCTTAAAAAAACTTTTATAGTCAGTCCGGCTCTACTTTTTTGGACGAGTTCAATCTGACCATTAGCTTTGCTCAAATTACTAGCTCTACAAGCGGTGATGTTGCCACTGAGATAACTTGTCATTGACCTTCCCTTTTTTCCTTTTTTTATATGAATAAATATGTATCAAACCTTTTTTTTTTTTCATTAACACTGATTCTGTAAACTATAGAGTTTGCAATATTTGGCAAGCAAAAAAATATTTTTAGAGAAAATGATATCTATATATATATACGTGTTCAATTTTCTTTCTAATATAATTTTCATTTTCTTTTTTACAATACACTTTTTGGTATACTCCCTCTGCTAAAAAAATGTAAGCATTTTTGAGGAATTTGATGTTAAAAAATATAGCCATTTTTAGTCTTTCAAAATATAATTATTTCCTTTTTTAAAAAGTGCCCCTATTGATGAATGGATTTATATTTATTATAAGTTATTTAATATGGATAAATATGAAAAGATAGAATTAGTTTGAAGTAAGTAACTATTTTATTGAGAGTAATATTTGATTAAAAATACTTTATATTTTTAAACAGAGGGAGTATTAAATATGCACTTAATATTTTTTTTTAAATAAAGTTTGAAGTTTAAATCTAAAGTGCACTCCGAAAGTACTCTAACTGAGATTAATCTCTATGTGTTGGTAACTCTCTAATATATATATACATAGCATCTTGGAGTTAAAAGTTATACATTGCTGAATAAACTTCATTCATTAACCAGAGGTCATGAGTTACTATGCAGCAACTATTAAATTCTTGATGAGAGGCGTGTCTCTTGAAAAGATACTCACAAGCTGCTATCAAATATTCAAATTAGTATGGACCAAAGACGAAGTCGACCCGACCCGAGACACCAAAGCTCTAATTGGGGGGGTGGGGGGGGGAGGTTATATGCATTTGGTTAAAAATTAGTTATTACTTCACCCAAAATTATAGTTTGGGTGGTTTCACAATATGCTTTAAAAAAGCTATGTCCTTTAAAATCTGACTCAGGAGTCACAATTAATATTAATAGTGTAATAATATCTATATATATATATATATCAAGTGGCTGTGAAAATAAAAAGGAATTTTTATTATTTTCTAGAAAATTATTTCGTTAAAAAAATGTGAAATGCATCTATCTTAGTTTTTCTAGATTTATTTCGCACTTTTTTAAAAATTATTTTTCCATGTACCAACATGTACAATAATTCATTCCTAATGTCAGCTTTTTTCTTTGTTGTTTTAGTGAATTAACTGATTCATCTATGTTACCATTATTTTCTGCCAAAAAAACTATAGTAACATTACGAATAGATTATACTATAGAAATCATTAAATAAAACCCTTATTAGATTAAAAAAGGGATAATGTAACTTTTAATTTCTTAAATTTGTCTCAATTATTGATTCAATTCCTAAAGTTTACTTTTATCATTTATATCATTTAAATTTGCCTTGATTATCGATTTATTTAGTCTTATTAATGAAAAAAAATAAACACTATTAAAATTTGCAGACATACATGTGTAATAAATATTGATGGTAGTCATGTAAAGTAATGAAAATGAGTATAATTATTTAGTTATAAAAAAAATAACCTTGTAATTTTTTAAAACTAGTTAACAGAAAAAATTATGAAATGGATTTATTAATAAAAATTAAACTAATTTGAGAATTAATTTATTCTCATTTAACCACACACACATGTAAAGTTATCCAATATACTTTATATATTAGATTATTTCAAGAGTCAATTTATGTTTTAAAATTTAAAGGACTTATTAATTTAAGAAAATATAAGACACCAAATTGATAAAAATAAATTTGAGGGACTAAATTGATAACTGTAACAAACTTGACGGACTAAACTAAAATTTTCATTATATCTTAGAAAAAACTTTAAGTATTAAATACCTATACATCAGTCAAAACCGAATAATATTAGTTAAAAATAATATAAAAGTGAATTAACAATAAAAATTGGCGAAGAACCAACATGTATTATTTTTATTTTTATATATAAAATTGGAAGCTATGTATTTAATCACAAATGATTTTTAACATGGTTTAATAAGGGTTCAATGACTTAGATAATTGGATTTAGGATACAGTTAGAGGAATTCATATGGGGAGACGAGAGTTGAATAATTTCTAAGCAGAATCTATTGCATTTTTTTCTCTTCAAATAGGTATTTATAATGCCTTGAGAAAATCATGCGGATGTCAACTGTCTTTCAATTTATACTTCAATATGGTAAAAGAAATGTGGAGGTTTTACTAACAAGGTTTGTCAAATTGGTAAGGTTTGGTCCATATCTAACCTATAGGTTGTGAGACCAAATCTTGTTATCGATGTGATGATCCTATTAATGTGTAAGTGCTCTTTAAACTTGGAGGCATGTTCTATCTTTGGTGAGCCCTTGGGATTTCAATTAACCTATATATATATATATATGTAAAAGAAAATTGGAAGTTTTAATTATTTTCCATACACTATCATCTCAATGTTTCTGCTCATTTGATGAATGATGTCTAGAATAAACAAAATAATGAAAAAAAACTTCTAAAAACTAAAAATAATATGTTAAAAATGTTATCCCAATTTTTAGGCAAACATTATTACTGATGAATTTTAAAAGTAACTAAGTTCGTTGGTTGGAGGTTGGGAGTTAATTGACTCGATTATCATTTAAGTGAAATTAATTAAGTTCAAACACTAATACTGAATATTAAGTAGTTATATAAAACTACATTAAATTTATATGTATTTGAAATAATTTAATTGACTAATGAAAACTGACAAAAAAATCTTTAAAAAAAAATTGACTTTTGCCTTTTCCTTTTGGCGTGAACAGGAGATTGAATTATTAGGTGCAGTTTGGTGTGGTGTGAAGCAAACCAACATAATAGATAATTGGTGTGTGCCGGCAATCCCCACCCAAATGCAATTCTCAAAAGTGATTACACAGAAGAGAGAGAGAGAGAGAATCAGTGCTATTCATATGCATGCATGTCCTTCTTCCTTTTTCTTCTATAATATATTCCCCACCTCATTCCCCACAAAAACACTTTCATATCTTGTTTCAATATATGCAAAATCAAAATGATAAACTCACAAAAAATTCTCTCCCCCTAATCCTGCTCTTCACACTAGTAACAATGTCCTCCAAGTCATCAACCATCGCAATAAGGCTTCATCCCAGAAGAAATAACGCTTCATCACCACCTTTGCTGCTGCTGCTCCTCCTCCTCCTTCATCGTCTACTTCTTCAGGTGATTCAATTTCTAAGTAGTGCTAACCATAATATCAAAATCTCAACTCAGCTGGTTGAACAAGTAATCATCCGGTTCAATAATATATTTTGTTTATGATTGCCCTGACAATATCTTATCAGTTCAATGACTAGTTTAGTTTTTGTTATCTTAATCATGTTGTTCATCTTGTCGTAGATTCAGGCAATGAGAAATTTTGTCTGAGTTGGAGATTAGGAGGGAGGCGAACAATGTGGTGGCGTGGAGGACAGTGCCAACAGAGTGTCAGACAGAGGTTGAGAGTTACATGATCGATGGACAGTACGAGGGGGACTTGGATTTGGTGTGAGCAACAGATCTTCACCTTCCTCGATTCTATTCCAATCTCTTCTAATTCTTCCTTCGATGCCTGGGTCTTGACGTTGACGACACTTGCCTCTCCAATCTTTATTACTACAAAACCAAGAGATTTGGGTACGTGTGTGTCTCATCTCACTCTTTTCACAATCTCATGAATACTTTTAGAGGGCATAATAAGAAAGATATTGGGGGAAAATAAAGCAATGCATGGTTGGGGTTTACCAGAATTATAATTTAGTGGCATGGAATTTACCTTTCTTGGTGACAAGCCACGGACCTAGTCTTGCCGGCCCAGTGTTTAACCTGTCCTCTATACTAATTAAAAAGAAAACATTAGCTAGTGAAGATAAAATTTGTATTATATCTTGATGGGACAATCAAATGTTAAATAGTAGAAAATAATTTCTTTAGAGTTTTGATATAAATTGCCTCCACACCCTGTAACATAGGTTAGAGTAGAGCACGTTCTCTTGTTCTCTATAGAAAATGTAACATACTGGTCAAGTAGAAAATCTTAATCTAATTATAAGTCATCATATATATATATATATATATATCTATAATCTCTCTGAGAGAGAGAGAGAGAGAGAGGCCGCTTCATAGTTATGGAGTCCCTACCTCTAACTTTCAGGTCTTCAATCTTTCCCACCCAAGTACTTGTCTATTCACATGACAACAATTAAATCTAAAGACCCAATTTTAAAATATTTAGACTAAACTAATTGAAAAACTTGCTCGTCTATATCTGATAAAAAAAAAAATAAAGTCATTTACAATAGGTTGTTATATTATATTAATATTTAAAAAGTTGAAACTACTTTGAACAAAAGCAACATTAGTACTATAAAGTTTGACACATGAAAGAGGTAATTAATTAATATTATGTATATAGGTGTGAGCCATATGATCCAGCAGGGTTTAGGGCGTGGGCAAGCAAAGGAAGGAGCCCCAGCAATACCGTCAGTTCTTGAATTATTTAAGAAGAAACTCACAGAAAAAGGATTCAAAGTGTTCTTAGTCAGTGGAAGAGACGAAGAGTCTTGGTCAAGCCACCCTCAACAACTTGCGCAAATCAAGGACTCTACCTACGGTCTTATTTTGAGGTAATTAATCATTTTCAGACTGTATATATATAGTTCTTGTTTTTTCCTCCTCCGATTTAAGAATTCAAATTGAAGATCAACAATGAATTAATCTTTAATTTTTTTAATTTCACTGATAAAATCTCTACTACATGTTTCCTATCATCGCAACATGTGTTGTTAATCATCTAAAGTCATTCCACTTAATGTAAACAGAAATGACATGATTCGATGAAAAATGATGGATCAAAGTGGACGAGATTTTTCTTCTATTAGAAAAATTAGGGTCTAATTAATTTCTGTTTTCTAAAACTGTTTTTTATTTTTTTAAAAAATAAAAAAAATTCTTGGATAAGTATTTTGGATTTAAATATTCTGAAATTGTTCTCATTTTAATTTTTGAAAGCATAAAAAATGAAAACATCTTATAATTGTTTTTCATTTTTCATTTTTAAAATATAATGCATTTGATTATTATAAATTATCTTAGTTGTGTTAACCACTATCATAGGCCATTATCATCAAAAATTGGCACCCACCACCACCACCGGCCTTTTTTAACTTTAAATTTTTTTTCAAATTATATATAATCAAATATATTTTTTATTTTGTTTTGTTTTAAAAAATAATTTTTAAAATTGAATTACAAAATAGTTTTGTAAAACAAAAAAAAGAAAACAAAACCCAAACAAGCCTTAATCTCCTAGTCATATATAGTTTTGATTCTGTTCCCAAAGCTCAATTCTGAAAATTGATTGCAATTCAGTTCTTATAATGTTAACTTGATTTAAACTTAGTTCAAATTTTTAAAGCATTGACTCAAAATAATTTAGTTCCTATGATTTTATTTGTTTAAACCATGGTCCTTAATGTTCAAAAAACAACTTCATCTTTTATAGTTTTTTTTAAATGTAGGAAGCAAAACATTTTATTAGTTAAAATTATAATCATTAAATTGTATTTACTTAAAGTTAGGATTTAGTTTTAATTGAGTCAAAATTATACTAATTGAATTTTAGTCAACTTAAAGTTCAATGACTAAGTTTTAACTTAATTAAAATTATAGAAATCTAATGATTAATTTTTCCTTGATATTATCATTAGATTGAAATCAATATAGCCGAACCTACCAATAAAATAAGACTTCTTGTTGTTGTATAATATAGATTGAAACATACGGACTACGTACAACTACTACTGAATTGGATTCTAATTAAGTAATTATTGATGGGGCTGTGTTTTGATGAATAATTACGTGTTTCAATTAATAATCATGGTTTATATACGTGTGTGAGTGTGTGTGTGTGTGCAGGAGTGGGGAATATAAAGGAACAAGTGCAGTGAGGTACAAGTCAGACATAAGACAGAAATTAGAGAAGGAAGGATACAGGATTTGGGGTAACGTGGGAGATCAATGGAGCGATCTACGTGGAGACTCTATTGGCAATCGCACTTTTAAGCTCCCAATCCTATGTATTTTGTTCCCTAATCAGTCATTAATTATGTCTTCTTCTGTCTTTTCTGTGCTTTTGCACATAAGTTGGAATTTCAATGTCTTGTGTCCCGCTGACTGTGTATATCGGATAAAAATATTAATTTCCCTTTTGTCTTGTGTGAATAATCAATAATGTCCATCAAAGAATTAATTAAAAATAGTTATATAGTCGGAGAGAAGACACCAAATCCTTAACTAGAAAAAGTAACCTATATGAGCCGATTTGTAATCAGTAACTATTTGACCGTCCCAGCACGATGATGTCATTGATTATCTTTCCTTTTTTTTTTTTTTTTACATGAATTTACGGGAAACTCAGTTTAAAGAAGCAAGAGTAACTATTAATAATAAAGAAGTAATTAGAAAATATTAGAGCATTTTGACCCAATGACACACGAAAAAAGAAACTGAGAGATAGAAGAGAAAAGAAAGAATAAAGATTATGGACTTGAGGCATCTAAAACTTTAAAAAAAGAAAAGAAAGTCATCG
>NW_026555733.1:0-51741 GCF_029017545.1 Prosopis cineraria | reverse complement strand
GGTACCAGTGAGAAGAGTGGAACATATAACTTTGAGTCCGATTAAGAGAGGTAGAGGAAGGCCTAAGAGAACACTCTTGAAAGTTGTTGAACGCGATCTCTTAATTAATAATACTTCTAAAAGCTTGATAAATGATAGAGCACAATGACGTCTTGCAATTCATGTAGCCGACCCTACCTAGTGGGATAAAAGCTTGTTGTTGTTGTTGTTGTTGAACAGAAATCATATCTCCTTTCTATTGTCACTCTTTTCATTATCTTTTGACGAAGGGGTAGATTCAGTTTTTGATGAATTTAAATACCAATTAATTAATTAACTAACCAATAAGCATTAATTTTAATGGAAAGAACTATCACCGATTAAACACAAGCTCTCGAATTATGTGAATACAAGAAAAGTCCTTGGGGGAGTTATCCCTATTTAAGACTTGTCAACCCTTGAATTTGACTCAGTGAGATGGCTATGTAAAAAAAGTAACTAATTAATCATGAATATAATTAATAATATATCTTTCTCGGAATCACTTAATTTAATTCAATGGATATTTTGGGCCACTGGGTTAGGATCAGGCCCCGCCCATGAAGAAACTCAATACTTGTAATGAATATTTTGATCTATAAATAAGATGTGTTCCGGTGTCCGAAAAATTAAAATAAGTCATGGTTCGACGTTAGTGTTTACCGCTTCTGAATAACAAAACTTGCGCGCCATGGATATTTTAATTAATGGATATGAAAATGAAATTCTTGAAAATAACTGACAACTTACTGATTTTAAAATATTAATAAAAAAATTATATGTTACAGAAGTTATTACAATAACGAATAACCATGGTGTATATTTCCGAAGTTTTGAATGGATATTACAGTATTATACTATTCTCTAACTTTTTTTTTTTTAACCGAAGATTCAAGTATTTCAAGTCGGATATGGTCAAACACTTTAGTATATGTTGGTCTGTATTCCAATTTCCAAGTGCTTCTGGGAGATTTCGCTTTCCCTCATTCCAACAACTTTCTTTGTTCCCATCGCTTTAAAGATTTCATTCAACTATAACTTAAGACTCCATCCATTATTCATCACATGCTTTCTCTTAATTAAATACTTTTAAGTATAGGATTAAATGTTATTTTTACCTTCAAACCTTTTACATAGGATCTGCAATTGTCATGAACTCAATTTTAGATTATTTTTATCTTTAAACATTTAAAATACGAAGCCTTATTGTCTTGCGATTCACATATCTTCTATCACATCGTTAGTGGGTCTCATACTTTTGCTGAGGTCACATGCTGGGACATAGGGAGATAGTTTTAAAAAAAAGAAGAAGACATTGGGGGACGGAAACGGGTTCCAAACAATGTTATGAAAATCAAATTCACCATTAAACTGGTTAAGATATTGGTTCATAATTCATGATTCATGATTCATGATTTGAATCATGATCCAACCAATCATAAATAAATTAATATATTTTAAATATTATATGTTTAAAGTATAAAAAAATAATCATATATAGTTACAAAAATAAATATTTAAATTTTAAAAAAATTTATAATAAAAAGATAATATCCTTCAATATTATATCATTTTCATCCAAAATATATACAATTATTTCATAATTTATAATTTATAAATTTAGAGTATATACACATATACATTACTCATACATATATATATATATATGTATATATCTTGCATTTTTTTATTTTATAATGCTTATTAGGTATAAATATGTATAAATTATAATTTAGAAATATGAATTAAAAATAAAAAATAAAAAACATTTTGTCCTGTTCAATCGATTTCTCTTCGATTTTACTAGTTTTAGCCAGTCTAAGGTCGGTTCAACCGATTCACTAGCAATTCTCTATCTCCCCAATTTGACCTTGATTTTGAATTGGCTACTTGGCCAATTTTTGATTGAATCAACTGGTCTGATTCGATTCTGATAACCTTGGTTTGAAATAAAGGACAAAAATGGGTTCCTAGATTGGCATAACCATGCCAATAACCATTCTCTCACACATTCATCTTCATAATCCTAATCACCTTATTAACAACTTTGCCCCCACCCACAACAATCATTCCATCATTACCTCCATAAGCCTCATCATCATTGCCTCTATCAAACCTATCTTTATCAAATGTATCGTTATGCCAACTACCACTTGGACTAGTGATCATCAGCCAACTCAAACCTCATCAACGTAAGATGGTGTCTTCAACTTCACTTTCGGAACTACCAGATTGTCAGAGACCATCCTTGCCCAACACTACACTCATTCCCCTTCCACCATAACCTTTCGCAACTATGACATCGACCCAAAGGACAATTTTATGGCCTTCTACTTGTTTTCTTTTGATAATGATTTGTCCAAGCGCATGGTTTTTCACACAAGAATCTTAGACTAACTAAGGACTTAGAGGATTATGATGTTGTTTATTTGGCAGCTCTCATGGGGATGGACAAGGACAACATGAATCAGATCAATGATCATTTGGCTAACTACATGGCTTTGAGAGCACTTCTAATATTAAGGAGAGTGCCTCTAGGGCTCATGCTTTCCAATACCCTGCGATTGAGCCTGGCAATCTTTAAGGCTTTGAGGTTATCTCTCTATCCCCTGCTATGTCTTTTTTTATTGTCTCTCCCGCCATACCTCCTTAGCAAAGGCATAAGATCCATTAATGGTGATAGAAGGTGCGTGGATAGCAGGATAATAAGGCTTCCAATTTTGAATGTTTAAGGACAAAAATGACCTAAAATCGACTCTCAAGATATTTATAAACCCTATGCAAAAAGTTTAAGGACAAAAATAACCTTTAAACCTTAAATATGAACCCCTTATCCCACTCTTAGCAAGGAATTTATGTTACAAAACTTTCATAAAGTCTTCATAGCTAGTTTCAAAATTGTCATCAATTGAGCTTAGCCTTCTTAGGATGGAATAATAGTATCTACTCAAATTTAGATAAATAAAACATAGATTAACAAGAAGTAAGAATCCAATTAGGCTAAGAAATATCTAGACAACATTTCTTATTTTTTATATGGTTATCTAATTGGGTCATATTCGAGTATTATTGGACTTAATTGGGAATAATTCTTTTAAAAGTGTTTTCTACATCCACATGAACTCAAACTCAAAATCTCATGCTCGAAGATTCCTCCTTTTGAATTTGTTGTTTGAGCTTGACTTCTTGGCTCAAATTCATCCCTTTTTGGCAAAAACAAGATAGAGAAATTGAGAGAAAAAAATAGGTGTGAAGAGAGAGAGGGAGAGAGGGAGAGAGTGATTCGAATTATACTTAATTTGTTCTCTCTCCAGATACATAATCGTGTATTTACTTAGCAAACACCAAAACTTTGTGAGATACGATCTTGTTATGGTGAGTTTGAATTGGGAAATGCATCAGCAGGAGGAATGAAATGATCCATTGAGAGGCCCGGGACATTGAACATAACATCATCAATGGTCCAATGTTCTTCCATTCTGGTTCTACTATGTTGCATTGACATTTCTTCGAACCGAAATACCATCGCGATGGACCGTCCTTGATGGGCAATCATCACTCCATCAACGTCCCTGTAGTCACCGATGCTGCTGCCAATGGTGGTCTCCCAGTACACAGGATCACTATCCAGGGTTTCATCCATTTGAACCCTTGTTAGGTGAGAGTCCTCAAGGTATATGAGGAGGCCACTCTTTTGACAAAAATACCCATACAATGTGTGCCTTATTATCTCGGCGTGCCCCTCGCTCCTTTCAATCACAGCCGCACGATCTGCTGATGCCTTTAATACAAAGCATCCGACGTCCCCAATTTTGCTCTCGCCTAAGCACTCTGCGTTGGTGAATAAGCTTGCTGTGCTCTTTGGATCCAAACCCTGGGATACAATTATTTGCCGATATCAACCCCAAGTTTATTTTTTAAGAAATTAAAATTGTTTCAATTTTGAGATTTGATTTATTGCATTGTAAGTAGTTTTATACAGACATAGACACATTATCTAATTATTTCGAGAATATTAATAAAAAAATCATGTGAAACTATGCACAAACAGTAGGATTAGTTGTATATATAAATTCAACAAAATGTTTTTCCCCCAACTTGGAGATGCTTTTATACAGAGAATTAGGGAGATTCAATTGAAGAAAGAGAGAAAGAGACCTAATCAGACCCCATGGATGAACCTAATACTGCTCTCTCCTTTTAAAATATTCTCTTATATTATAATGATAGGGAATCTGTTCGGAGTTTTTTCATGTGCAGGAAGGAATATAAAGAAAAAACAAATAACCCAAAAAAAAAACAAAAGAAAAGAAAATAAAGCAGAAACACAAGAAAGAAAACTGGTCAAGAAAGGAGGTGCAATAACACAGAAATAGATGGAGTAGGAGCAGTAATCGTTAAAGTGGAAAAGAGAGAAGATAAAAGATAAAGCAAAAGGACAAGGACAATAATGGAGGGTACCTGAATGTAAGAGAATGATAGAGAAATTCTTTGAAATTAAATTTTAAGTGTTAAAGTTTAAGAATTTATAAATTTAATTTTTAATTTTTAATTTTATTTTATTATAATAAATTTATAATTTTATATTTTAAATATAAAAAATAATTTTATTATTCTTCAATTATATTAAAATTTAAAAAATAAATTATAAAATTATTGAATAAAATTGTAAAATAAAAAAAATTAAAGTTTGGCATTTAAAATTTAATTTAAATTAATCGGTACTTTTAAAATGTATCCATCATTCTCCCCCAAATATAGGTACCTGTGTTAAGGTGGCAATCCCAAGATCATTATGTATAAACAAACAATATAAGATGATGTCATACATACAGTGATCACATGGCATTATTTAAGGCTTTAAGCATTAGAATGAGTATCAAACAGTTACTGTGTTGGGTAAAGCATGCGACACAGTTTCTCCATTATGGCCACTTTTTTTTTTTTTTTGGCCACTTTGTCAGGTTAGAATATAACTATATGTGCCCCTTCATTTATTCGACTGAGGTTTCATTTTGTCCCTCGATCTTCAATTATCTTTCTTTCGTAAAACCTAAAAAGTGCTTTGAATTGAAACTACTGAGTTTTGTCCCCACCCCTGGCCTCAAATTCTGACAAATACAGCCTCCCTACTAATCAAAAGATGCAAAAAGAAAGAAACAAAATATGGCAACTTCACAAAAGTAACGTTGTGTTCAAACTCTGTTTGGCTCCAAGCAAAACCTAAAACTAGAAGGCTCTTTATTTTTCTGTCTGACATATATAATGATGGAATAATCATCCAAAAAGAATAATTATATTGTCCTTCAAATACTCCATCGTAATGAAATCGCAAAGTGTTGGTTAAAAAAAAATGAAATCCCAAAGTAGTAAGATATTATAATTTCTTCAGCGATATATTTTTTTTTTAAATTTAATTTCGTTAGAATGTAGAGCTACTGTCATGAAACTGGAAAAGAAAAATAGACAAGAGTGACGGAAAAATATTTCTTCTTGGATCAAAAACCCAATGATCTCATTCTTTTTATTTTAGATTAGTTATTAATTTAATTTTATTATAAAAAAAAATAATTTTATTATATATCAGACTCCACACCTCCACTCATTTTCACTCACTTTTACATCCTCACGTAATTAACTCTTGACTGTAGGATTGTAGCACTAGAATAATTTTCAGTACCTGAATGATTCGACGGAGTGGCCGTTGGGGGCCTCTGGCTGCATTGGTGCCGAGCCACGGTGTGTGCCGCCACACGGCCTTGCCGTTGCTTCCGGCAACCACCTTGTGGCCACCGACCACCAATTCCAGGGACCACATTCCGGGAAGCATCTGCCACAGAACGAATCGGCCATTGTCGCTGCTTCTTGTCCCCAAACACTTGACATTCTTCCCCGTCGGAATCTCCGTTTCACAGCACACCATCTTCACCGTTCCGGTGGCGTACATATTCTTCGTCGCCTTCTTCTGCTGTTTCAGACACCCAGTGGCCGCCAAATACTGCTGTATAATGTACTTGGCCGTCGAGTTTTCCTGTTCGACAATATTAATGTACCATCTTAGAATCATCATCAGCAAAGTTTAGCAGAGAAAGATGAGAATGTGATATAAAAGATCTTACAAATGGGATATCCTTGATGTGGAAGGTGTGTGAAGGATGGTGGGTCAAAGGGATGGGAGCTAAGGGGCAAGCGAGGACACCGAGGAGGAGCCTCAAGTCTTGAGTTCTGGCTTGGATGGATCCATAGAAAGAGTGTGATGATGAGGAAGAGAAAGTGGGTCCTGATCCTGCTGGGGAAACTTTCTGAGCTCTGAACCATTCTCTAATGGCTTCCCATGAGCTCTCCTTCTTGGGTCCTTCTTCTCGCAACTCAGGGTCGGGACCTTCCATTAAGGGCGTCAATGGCTGTGGAGCCCAAGTCTGGCGCCATCGCGCTGATCTGGAGCCCATTTATGCTCAAGTCCCAGAATTGCTAGGAAGTGGATGATGGTTCGTGCCGATGAAGATGAAGGGAGAAGAAAACAAGAGATTCACAGAGAGAGAGAGAGAGAGAGAGAGAGAGAGAGAGAGTAAATATTTGTTTTGTGGGAATGAAGATGACAAAAGGGACAGGACAATGGGGGGAAAACAAAAGCATATATAGACCGATGGCCCTCGTTGACCATTGTAATATGTTTTGGACAGCAGTCAGTTTCCCTGCTTATCTTGTGTTCAGCGGCTCTGCTGCGTCGTTTCATGGGCTTTTTTTGTTTTTTCCTTCTAAAACCACAAAAATATTCTAATAATAATAAAAAAATAAGTATTATAAAATTATTATTACTATATGAAATAACTAAATAAATTTAAATTGTTAAATTTGATATCAACAATTCACATATATCATTTTACTTGAATAGTTTAAAACTATACTAAAAGAATTATTGGAAAAATTAATTGAGCAGTCATGGCAAACAATGTTTGAATTTCCATTATAAAAATTACCCATGTTTAATACTCAATCATGTCTCAAATAAGATATCCTCTAATAAATGGATACTTGAGCACCATCAATAAAATTTAAAAAAAATTATAAGATATTTTTAAATACAATTCTAATTTTTTTTATTATAATTCTGGACTGTTCAAGTCAAATTCTATATCTGAACTGTTCATATCAAATTTCAATAATTTAAATTTATTTACTTATTTAATATAATAATAATAATAATTTTATAATAAATATTTATTATTATTATTATTATTATTATTATTATTATTATAATACCTTTGTGGTTTTAGAAGGACAAAAAAGCCCATGAACAGATATAACAGCCGCTGAGCACAATGATGCTCATCCTAAGATAAGCAGGGAAACAGAATTCGGACAGGACACGTATGGATATGGTTGGGGTTAATATGCGGCCCTAGCATTTGACCTAGACAATGTGATCCACTTTGCTGAAAACCCAAACTCGCCAGCAAACCAGATGTGATTAGATTTTGTTTGGACCAGCAATGTCTATTCTTTAATGGAAGAATCAGTCGTCTCAAGAGGATAATTAAAATTTTTATCATTAAAATAGTAACAAAGATTTTTTTTAATGATAATTTTTTATTGATTTTTGTTTAAATAATTCTCTTGAAAGGTCACCGGACGTGATTCTCCTTATTTTAACTTATATATACATGTATACTCCTTTTGCCTATCTTATTTATAAAGTATGAAGAGAAGATTTTTTTTATACTATATATAAGTTAATTATATCATTAAATTTATATAACAAGTTATTCCTTTTAACTTTCATTAAATGTTGATGAAAGAAAGTACGCTATTAAAGTCTATATATTTAATAAGAGTAAAGTTGATAATTTATTAAATTTTTATATAAAATTAATGAGTTTTAAATTTTTCTTTGATCTTAATGAAATATGCTAAAAATAACTTATAAATAGGATCAGTGTATAATATATATAGGTATATATGATTCATTTTGGCCAAAAAATATCTCTCTCTCTCTCTCTATATATATATATATATATTCATGATAGATAGATATATATATATATCATGGAAAATTACTCTCAATTGATAGTTTTACAGTTATACTAACAATATATATATATATATATACATAAGCACTCCCCCTATTCCTTTTTGATACAATCATTGTTGATTGGTTCTCTTAAATGTATGGTTCGCATTCACACAAATTCAAATTACCTTATGTTCAAGTGGTTATAATTCCTTTCATTATAACCAACTTCAGTTGGTTAATTACTCCTCCCATTTATTAACTATTAATTTTGAAGAAATTATTTTTTCCGTTCATTTAAACTAATTTAGAACAACATTAAGTACTAAATTATTTTTTCCATTCATTTAAACTAATAAATCAAAGGTATAGTGGAAAAGTTATATAAAAATTCAGAGCCATAACAGCAATTTTTAATGGTGTTAATAATGTTTGTTTTTTGTCATGGAGGATATATAACTTAGCGATGATTTAAAGTGAGTTATGGATGACAATGACAAAATTATAAATGATGGAAAGATTAAGGACCCAATTTTAAGTGAGTCAAAAGTACTAGATCAAATTGTATCGAGTCATACTTGAGCGATCAAGTTTTAAGTGAGTCAAAATTACATGGATTTTGTTATATTGAATTATATGTGAGGGATTGAGTTTTAAACAAGTCAAGATTATAAGGACAAAAAGATTAATTTTTCTTATAAATACAAATAAATAAATGAAATGATTTCAATAACTACCCCCTCAATCTTATATAAAAGTCACATTCCACAAGAAATTGATAGTTATTTTTATAAGCCACTTTATATAAAACAAATCGGTCATTAATTGTTTTCTTTGAATATTACCGTTTCACAGTTTTCTACTAGCTAAGAAGTTACTATATATATGAGAGGGACGAATATTTTTTTAAAAACATTATGTATTTAATAAAGATAAATTTAAAAAATTTTTAGACAACATCAATTATTCAACTATATTCTGGGGGAATATGAAAAACAGATAATGTGAGTCACTTTTTTTTTGGGTTAAAAAGGAAATGATATTAAAATACAAAAATACAGTTACATGCAGCTGTGGAAAGTTTGGGAGTAGTGTCCCAATATCTTTTTACAGTGTATGCAACCTTGAAGGTAAACTACAAGTTCCAAGAATTATAGGGACATGTGATAATGTCCGAACCCAAAAAATAAAAAATAAAAAATAAATCTAGCGGCAAGGTTAAGGGATGAGGCATGGAGTGCTGATTATTGATAAACAAGAGTCCAGATCGAATAGACTCCAATGTAAGCTGAGTGCAATCTTTTCCTAGGACTTCTAGTCTCCCATAAGGTAACAAATGTGCAGCTGTGATCTCTTTTATACATATTTCATGCATTTAAGAATGGAACAAAAAAGTTTCCACGTAAAAGCATGAGGTACTGTAGGATTCAAATTCCGGAGAGTCGAATGCTTTTGGGTCAAAGTTTCAACGTCCCACTAGTCATGGCTATTCACTTTTATTTCTCGTGTAATGTTTTAAATGTATCCAAACATGAGATTTTGTTTGGAGAGAAAAGAGAGAGAGAGAGAGAGAGAGTTTAAGTTAAAAAACTTTTAAGTCATAATTCAAGTAAGTTATAAGAAAATATCGATCAAAAAATTTTGTAAAATATTGAATGAAATTATGATTGAATTTTGAAGTGTATTTATAATCATTTTTTATTTATTTTTTATATAGGGTAGAATATAGTTTAACATGAGAATGATGTCACTCTTATCCTCATGGTATAGTTTTTAATATGTTGTTCTTTGTTTATAGTTTCGTTTGTACTTGGCAAGAAGACAAACTAAAACTATAGGAATTAATATTCTTTCATTGAAATTATTGTTATTCACTCTTCCTCTTTACATTTACTTTTTTTTGAAGGACAATTCAATTATTCTCTATGTCACATTATTGAATCTGCAACATTTACAAGTTAATATGATTTATTATACAATGTATAATACTTAAAAAAGATGAAACTTATTATGAATGCGCCTAATATTATTTCATGATGACCATCAATAATTATATGTCATTATAAATAATTACATAATAATTATAAACAAGCAAAAGCAATTTAACAAACAAAGTACATGCTCATGATAACAACTTTAGATTTCATGATAATTATAAACAATTACATGTAATTTGAAAATACAAAGGACGTGTAAATTAGCGTGCAAAAATTTTCATGTAATATCTAACTAATTACATGTAAAAAAGAACAAAAAGCACGTTACTATCAATGCCCCTAAATTACATGTAAAGGATTGCAGATTACATTTAATTCAATGTATGAAAAAATTCGCAAGCATGCATGAGGATAATACATGTAATATCCAATGGATTACATGTAAAAAAAAAAAACACCCAAAGAGTACGCCACCGTCAATGCCCCTGAATCACATGTAAATGATTATGGATTACATGTAATTCACGTTGGTATAACATAAGCCTTGTAACTTGCACCTTAAGTTATACCCCTTACACCTTAAGTCAAAAGTCTTGCATTCAAGCCAAATTACTTGCACCCAAACTAGAAACCTTATACCCCTAATTAGACCACTTGCACCCAAACTATAACACTTACATTTAAGCCAGAACCCTTGCACCCTAAGCCAAAATCATTGCACTCTTTAGTTGTTGAGTCTACATATAATCTTTACTAATTAAATGTAATCAAAGGGTACTAACTTTTTTGGTGACCCTTTATCAGCCAGCCAAAGCTTCAATAGGCTCACTATCACCTGTTAGAGGAGGGAATGGAGCTTCAATAATTGGATTTTATGCCTTTTTTTAAACTTGTTAGTTAACACAAAGGGGCATTGTAGTTGTTTGCTCATATTGTTTCATGAATAAAATATTTCGCTTGGTCCTTCAATTTGCTTTGGTTGTTGGGCACAATTTGTCTCTCAATGAGATCTTTTTCATCAATTCTCAACATCAAGATCAATTTGCTATCATTGGCCCTCCCCTTCTAGTCTTAACCTAAATAAAAAAAAATCTATGTAGGTTAGATAGGTTCACATTAACTTTTTGTTTAAAAAAAAAACTAGTTTTTGCTAGTATTATTCTTTAACTAAAATGCATATATAAATTAAACATGCCTTCTTGACACTTCTCAGATGATCAAACTCACTGCTACATTAATGGTGGAATCAAATTCCACACCTCTTCTCTCTCATTACAAATCCACCAATGAATCCCAACTTCCACAGCTTGAGAACCACCTTCCATCTATTGGCTTCACAGTCAAACTTTGCTTAGCAAAATTCAATCCCTACCAATTCCTCTAAGCCCTTCTCGCCTCCTTCACTTGGTTTTTTAATGCCTGACAAACTTTCATTGCTGTCTTTACCGGCACTACCAACCCTTCGTCGCCCTCCCCTTCTTGCCACCACGACTCCCACTCTTCCATCACCTTGGAGTAGGACCTAAATCTCGATGACCCCATGCTTATAGGCCTCTCGGCATCCTTCTTTATCGACTGCCTTGTTGCTGATTTTAAAAGAAGTTTAAGATTTTAATTAACTAGTTAAATTTAGATTTAAAATTCATTGATAAAATTGTCGTCTTTTGCATTCACCATTTGTAAAATACTCTAATACTTAAGCTTTTTCAAATGAAATCCCAAATTTTCACCATTAAATAAACAAATATTATTCAAAATAAAACTATATCAAAGTGATAGAGTATATGGAAGCAAGAGATGCCAATCATTTGAAAAATATTGCAAAAAAAAGAGATAAAAAATGTTATTTCACAAAATTATGAGTTGTTCGTTGCGGCCAACGATGCATTCACCCTGACAAATGACGTTAAGGCTAATTTAATCTACATAATAGTTAGTGTTTTACACATAAATGGTGAGAATAATTTGCTTTGAATTTTAAAGTTTAGGGTTCAAAATGCTACTTTCAATAGTTTAAGATTCGTGGCACTTATTAAAAATGACATCAGTAAGAGATTGCCACATCAGTATTTTAAATAAACCCAACTTGATAAACAGTAATAGCATTTATAGTAAGTTAATGGTGGGTTTAATTTTCTATAAATTTAAAAGTTTAGAGTCTATTTTATACATTTTAAAAATTCAAGATTTAGAGCATTTTTCATATAATACTTCAAGGTCCATTTTACTTATTAATCTAATAAAAATTAATAATTCATTGATGGATATGATGGGGGCATAGAGCTAGTCCTATTCCCTATGTTGTACCGCTGACGCGGTATCTAAGAAGCATCAGATAGGGATTTAGGGTCTCTCCACTTTTTTTCCCTCCATTTTCCTCCATTTCTCCCATCTCACCATTCATTAATTTTATCATTTAAAAAAATTATTTAATAAAATAATTTAAATGGTGGGGATTGAAGAAATGAAGGGAAATGGAGGGAAAAAAATGAAGAGATCCTTCTCCCATCAGATAGAGATGTCTTTTGAAAATTGAAGTTGCTTTTTGCCAATGCTGAAATATTTTTTGCTATGTTTACAAACCAAATTAGATATCAACTATAAAAAATCAACTTATTACAGTTTTTGTAATTCAACCAATTAAATTAGTGGTCAAATTAGATATATAATAATCAATTAAAAATTATATATATATATATATATATCAGAAATAAAACATTATACAATAACACCACAAATCTTTACTTCAAACAAGTATTGTAAATAATAATAATTATTCTGTCCTCTAAAAAATCACTGAATCTAGTAATTGGCAGTTGGCAAAGAGACCAAATAGACAGTCATCACTAATCCATGGCAGTTAATTACTATTCAAAAAAAATATACAAATCGTTCATTACTTTTCCTAAAAAGGACAACAAATGCACAAATCAATCACTTGATCACATAGCAGTTAAGAATCAGTTTCAATAGGCAGAACCGCAAAAGCTTCATTTTCAATGGATTAATCACATCCACAACTTAGAACCAGTTTCAACTGGAAACAGTTACACAAATCAAGCAATTAATCACAATCAGACACTGAAAATTAGCTTCATGTTCAACAGACAGAACTAGTTTTAGAATTTTGGACTCAGACTTTCAAATTCAAAGCGAGTTGTAGATCTAGGGGAAGACGATGAAGAAGGACTCATAGCAGGTTGCACGAAGGAAGAAGACGAGTTGCAGATTCAGATTGAAAAACTGATTTCAGATTTGAAGCTTGAGTGAAGACGACCTCAAATCAAAATGACAGAACAAAGAAAGGAAAGCACGAACCGAGATCCTTCCTCAAAGGCTTAGACCGACGGCGTCGCACAAAGAAGACTCAGTGTCAGTCTGAATGAAGAAGAATCTCCCTATCTTAGTCTCTCAGATCAACAACGTCGCACCCAAGGTAACCTGGTAGAACGGAAGAAGGGATTTTTTACAGCAGAATTTTTTTCAGAACTTAGATTCAATGAGTCGCCAGAACTGCTTTCAACTTGTCCAACGAGCTAAACCAAGCCGTCTTTATGTTTGCGCAATGGTTCGACCAAGTCGGTGGGATTTTCAAAACAATGTTATTTTGTTTTTTTACATAACACGTAGGGAGTATTTATTTTAATACTACTTATAAAAAAATCTCAATAATTGTGTGTGTCTTTTTGCTCTTATTAAATATTGAAAAAGTTATTAAATATTAGAATATTATATTTTTAAAGTACATATATTTAATAAGGATAAAATTAAAAACTTATTGAATTTGTAGATAGGGTTAAAAAACTTTAAGTTTTCTTTAGTTTTAATAAAAATGTCAAAAGTAATTTATAAATAAAAATAAAAAAATTATTATTCATGCAAGTTCTTTTATAAATAAGAGATTGTAGGATTGATATTGCTTACATAATTTGAAGTTATTAGTGTACTTTGTTTGTGTTTTTATAACTTATTTCTAACTAACTCACCAAAATCAACATGAGGTCGTTAGAACAATGAAATTGTATTGAATATAAACTACTTTTTAACTTTGTCTTTAAATTTTAAAAAGAATGATTTGATATGTAAAAAGTGTTTATTTGAGAATTAGAATACTGCAATTTTTTTAAAGAATTTGCAAGAGGGTAATTTTAAAATTATACATCAAATATTACAAAATAAAACAAGAAAAAATGGCTTATATAGATGATGAAGAAAATTTTATAGAAGGCAGATAATGAAAAGGAGCGGAGGGAGTATCTCTTTTTAATTAAAGGAAGAAAAAAAAAACAGAAAATCGGAGCTGCATATTGAATCGCTTCTCGTTCTCCAACTTGAATTCATAGGTGACCAATTTTTATTGGTTTGAGGGCGATTTTACCAATTATTTCCCATTATACTTTTCAAGTAGTTTATACATGCATCCAAAAGCTATATATGAATTGGATATTTATAATCTAATCGGTTCAACTGACCAAAAAAGATAAGATAAATAAATAAATTATTTCTTAAACTTTAGGCCCAACCACCCAGTAGCACACAGGCTCTAAACTCATTTATTGTATGCATTATTCTTTTAATTTTTAAAAGCAGTATAATCTATTCATGTTTTCAACAGGCATATTTATAATGCCATTGATTTAAAAAAAAAAAAGTAATATTTGCATTTCTTTTCATCTATAATATAGAGTATTGATAACTACTTTTCACTTTTATAAACATTAGTTAAAACCTTGAAATTTTTTAAAAATATACATTTCTTTAATTATACCATGTTAAATATTTTATATAAATGTTTTAATTACATAATGACAATTAAAATTTTAATGTATTATTTTAAAAAATAATAATAATAAATATAGTAGAAATATAATTAAAAAAATTATAAATATCATTCAATAACTTATTTTCTAGATCAAGGAAGGTTTCTAAAAGAATTCTTTGTATTATGAATTGCAGAGAATGTAAAGGGGCATGTGGAGATAAAAGTAAGTCGAAGAGACGTTGACCCCAAATTAAAATTTTCTTCTCTTAGGTAACAAACTCTACTGTGGAAAGTCCTACGCCAACATTAATAAGAACAATGAGTCACTTATTTTAATACTACTCAATTAATCAAACTATATTTTCTTTTATTTAATTCCTCTTCTTAGTCAAAACTAAGTGAAACTTTTAAAATTTATCACTTATATCCAAAAATTTTGATAAATTTTTAACGTTGTCTCTATTAAATTTTTATATTTTAATAATATATTTTTTTCACTGATATTCCATGGGAATAAAAATGTCATAAAAAATTTTGATATTTATTTTAACCTTACATATACAATTTGATTTTCAATTAAATTAGGATATATGTATTTTTTTTCCAATTTCATGATTTAGCCTTTAACTAACTTCTATCATTAATACTTTTATTTAAAAAATGAAGAATATATCAATATGATTTTAAAAAAAGTATAAAAAATTGTATAGTTTACTCAAAAAAATTATAAGAAAACATAATTTTGGATTCTTATATTTTGCTCGTATTTTGATTTTAATCCCTATATTTTTTTTTTTGATATTCTATGTCCTTATACTTTTATTTTTCAGTATTTTAAATCTCTCCATAAACAAAATATAAGGACTTTAGAGGGACCTAGAATACTAAAAAATAAAAGTGTAGAGACCTAAATTACTAAAAAAAATACAGGAACCAGTAGAAAAATGTGAGTAAAGTGTAGGATCTAAATTTTTGTTTTTCCAAAAATTATTAACTTTGATAACCATTAAACCTCAATAGAGAGAATGACAAATAAAGACTTTATAAAAATATTAATATTAAATTAAATTTTCTTAACGCTGACGTTCTTAAATTTCAAAACTTTTTCTACTACATTTTAGTACTAAAATTTTTAATTTAGTATTAATATTTTTACAGGGTTTGTTATTCTCCCTAACCAATAATCCATTAAGTCGTGGACCCACTGAAGCCCTATTTGGTGAGAAAACAAAGGCGCAGCCAATTTCCATTGCGAAGCCAACAACGCTGAGTCATCAGCCAATTGTTTTGCCTATCCTTCGGCATCCTTGTCAGTTTGGATTGCTGTTTTTATTACAACTTTATATTTATATTCAATGCTTCAAATCATCAGATCACGTTGTGATTGTTGGCTGAAAGTGAAGGGTTCATTGAACCATAGTTATCCCTACCACGTTTGGATAATAAAAATCAATACACGCTCTCTTTAAAAATTATCAACGCTTTTAACTGAATTACATTTTTAATAAATTAATTAACTGTTTTTAACTATACACTCTTTCTATATTCATTTTTATTCAATAGCATGTTTCAATTATTAATATTATTAATTATACACTTTAATGAAGGATATTTTTTTTTAAAAAAGTTATTAATTGAACGTTGAAATACCCAAAATATTACATATGTTTTAATATGATACATTCGGTTTCAGTGCTTGCCTGGTACTGGTAATTTGTTGTTAACAATGCTGTCAATTCGATAATTGATAATGGAGTTAAAAATTTAAAAAGCAAAGGGATGAGACTTTTGCTTATATCTTCTGTGTTAGTTGGAAATATTAATTGGACGCTTCATGGGGACCACCGGCCGCATGTGTGTCAGTTTATAATTTATGTTTGATTGAAACAATAAAAAATATGAAAATTTGTTGGGCGAATGAGAGATGGGCCGTCAAAATCTTTTTAAAAATAAGTTAAAAATATTCATGCAGGCGATTTTAAATTTATGAGTTTTAATTATATAGATGTAAACTATTATATTATACTAAATATTTTTATTTATAAATGTTTGAAATTAAATGATATTTATTACAGTTTATTTTTAATTTTTTTATAAAGTCTAATTGTTAGTTCAATGTTTTTTTGACATTATTATTATTATTCTTCTTTTAAGTTTCTAGGCTCGGAGAATACTGTTGTCTGAGGGATTTCTCAGTATTTTTAATTATTAAAAATGGAAAAAAGGGTATCAGGATTTTACAAAACCCAAGGCAATAGGTGATTCATCACCATGTGCGCAGTTGATTTTGCCTATCTATGATGATATAACGATTACATTAAAAAACATACTTTCTCCATCTCAAACTATAAGACACTTTTAAATAAAATTTTATATATCAATAAATTTTATTAAATATATTTAACAATTTTATCTTTCTAAAATAAAAATATAAACTTATAAAAAATCCATCATTTAATATATTAAAAAGAGAAGAGATGAGAATTAATTATAGAGCGAGCAATGGTAATATTAAAATTGACACATTTAATAAAATCTTAATTTACTTAAAGTATTTTATATTTTGGGATAAAAAAAATTCTTTCAAATGTGCCCTATAATTTGGGACAAAGGTAGTATTTTTTAAACTGAATCTCCTCACTAAACAAACTAGTTACTTATCTTTAAGTTAACATCATCTTATCATATTTATCTTTATTTAATATGAGTATTTTACTTTAAAATAAGTATAAATGATTTATTTATTATGAATATTATTGAAAAAGAAACATTAATTATTATACTTTGAAATACTAAAAATATCTTATATTTTTTAATATGCAACTTCTCAAAAATATCTTATATTTTTTTAACAGAAGGACTATTTTTTAATTTTCTGTTGAAAGTTTTTAAATTAATAATTTTTTATAATTTTATGATTCTTTATTAGGGTTTAAGACAATTATCATGTTGTTACTTTAAATACTCCCTCCGATATATTAAAATATACACCCTCCATGCAAAAATATAAGATTTTTTTAGGAATTGAATCTTAAAAAATGCAAGACATTTTTAGTATTTCAAAGCATAATCATTACTTTTTTTTAAGTATTTCTATTAACTAATTATTTTATATTTATTTTAGAGTAAAACATCCAATCACATAGGGATAGATATAAAAATATAGTGTTAGCTTGAAGATAAGTAACTATTTTATTGAGAGTAAAATTTGATTAAAAATGTCTTATATTTTTAACAAAGAGAGTAAAAATTTTTTCTCAACTAATTTTGGTTCAAAATATAAATATAATATATGTAAAAAAATTTATTTTACCCCTTACATTTATTAACTTAGATATTTATATAAATATATCTCGCACTCATTATAGAGTGCATTAATAATTGAGGTTAGGGCTAAAAAGAGAAAACAAAATATATTTTTATAAAAATGAGAATTTTACTGGTATGCAAATCGTTTCCAAAAAACTACTTATATTTTAGGTTGGATGGAGTATAGTTTTATTAAAAATAGTAATATTTTTTAATAACATATAGTACATTCTAATTTTTTAAAATATAATTTTTAACCTAAGTTTAATGTTGATGTAATTTTTTTTCCTAGCCTTATTTGTGATCACATCACTCTATCTTTTTTCTTAAAAAGCTGACAAAATATGAATTGAATTGATTCACTTGGACAACACAGCAAGATCATCAATCATTACGTTCATAAGTATTGTTCAAAGGTGACACTGGTTTGGAGATCCTGTGTGCAAAAACCTTCCTGCTTCCACAAAAAGGTTGTTTTGTTATCTATATCTTATATGTACCGTTTCAGAAGATAAAAACATCACCACGTGGTTGTATGGGACTCTCCCACTTTCATCTCTATTCAATTTGGACTTTCCCATTTATACAACTGCGAGATATACAATCACTAATTATTGTTGTTTGTTTGTTTGTTTGGATCCAATTTGGAGTTTCTGTATGAAGGATTTTGTTTAATTATTTATGAGCCACTGGGAATTAATTATTTCTAAGATCGAAGCATATCATGTTCTCATGGATTAAGGCTACAGAGTGTCAATGTAGGTGAAATTTGTAGCCATTTGTGCAATTTGCAGATCTTTTGATTATAACTTTTAATATTATATTATAATTCCATAGACAGCTAAAATGGACTCAACTATAATGTTAATGTATCATGTATAGCAATGTAGCATCTTTTATTTCCAGAAAAACATCTTCAGTCATAAGCTTGGATTGAGAATATCAATATAGCTGTTGCTGCTGAATTCACAATGAATATACTTTTGGGAGAATTTCAGTTAAGGACTAGAAAAAAAGACTTAATTATTGATGAGTTCTAAAAAATTTGAAATTTTAATTCAATCTAGGGGAGGAAAGTTAAAATAATTTCAACTATAAAAAGATCAAAATACCCTTCACTTGCTATACAAAATCACTAGTTGTTAATTTTCTTACTTTACTTATTAATTTACTAATATTACTTATAAATTATATTTGTTTGTTGGACAATCAATAACATTAATTATTAATTTATTAATTTTACTTGTTAATTTACTAACATCAGTTGTAAATGACCTGTCAGCTCATTTCCAACTGATATTAATAAATTAATAAATAAAAATAACAATTTAATAATTGATAGTATTGCTTATAATTGAACAACTAATGTTAGGTTAGTAATTCTACATAACAAGTAAAGAATATTTTAATATTTTCACTATTAAAATTATTTTCAATTTTCTCTTCATGAACTAAACTGAAATTTCAAAATTTTTTGAGATGTCGTTCCAATAATTAAGTCTCTTTCTTGATTCTTAATCGAAATTTTTTCTATACTTTTTCACAACAACAATACAATAATAAAAAATGTATCAACATGAAAAACACTTTTGTCATAGGCACTAATTGTGATTAATTTTAAACTCGTGAGCCAATTAAAGAACTGATAATTAAGTTTTATTTATTTTCTCACATTTTACATTGCCATAGGACTTAAATTTCTGATTTAGGATCGTGTGCATATCAACACAGCGAATAAGACCCACACTAACTATCAAATAAAAAATCATGTTTGTACTATTTTTAACGAACAATATAAAAAAATATTTTTATTTTTTCTGGTCACATCTAAATTAAATTTTTTTATAATACACGAATAACTTAATTATAAATCACACGAATTTCCCCCTCATTCATTTACTAAAATGCATATATAAACCAACCTTCTTGATGCTTCTCGTATCCGCGCTCAAGTTCCTCAAAGCAAACTCACTTCTATGTTAATGGCGGATTCAAATTCCACACCTCTTCTTTCCCAATACAAATCCACCGACGAATCCGAACCTTCAAAGCCTGAGAACCATCTTCCCTCTCTGGGCTCCACAATCGAACTCTGCTTAGCAGAATTCAATCTCTCCCAATTCCTCCAAGCCCTTCTCGTCTCCTTTGCTTGGATCTTCGATGCCCAACAAACTTTCATCACCGTCTTCACCGACGCCCAACCAACACCATCCTCCTCCGCCAGCCACGGCGGCTCCTACACCTCTATCATCTCTGAGTGGCACTTAAATCCCGATGACCCCATGCTCATGGGCCTCCCGGCCTCCTCCTTCTTCGTCGGCTGTCTCGTCGGCGGGCTTGTCCTATCCACTCTCGCTGATACGTCCATGGGCCGCAAGAACATGCTCTTATATTCTTGTCTCTTGATGTCTCTCTCTTCTTTCCTCGCCGCCTTTTCTTCCAACCTTTGGGTCTATTCCTGTCTCAAGTTTCTCTCTGGTTTTGGCAGAGCCACCATAGGTACTTCGGCTCTTGTCCTCGCCACAGAGCTCGTAGGAAAGAGGTGGCGCGGCCAGGTGGGTGTCATCGGATTCATCTGCTTCACTTTCGGCTTCCTCTCACTCCCAGCCATGGCATACTTAAACCGAATCTCCTCGTGGAGAAACCTCTATAAGTACACATCCATCCCAACAATATTGTACTGCGTATTAGTAAAACTCTTCGTATGCGAATCTCCTAGATGGCTCCTCGTACGAGGAAGAACAGAGGAAGCTGTCAATACACTACGAGGCATCGCATCAATATCTCAAAGCTCATTGAATTTAGCCGTTTCCAAAATGTCCGAGCCTGAGGAAAGTTGGTACACTAACATGGATTTATACTCGGCGCTGAAGGTTTTGATGCAGAAGCGATGGGCTTCAAGAAGAATCTTAGCCATCATGTCAATGGGTTTTGGTATTGGCGTGGTTTATTACGGGATGCCACTAGGTCTTGGAACGCTGTCGTTTAATCTGTATCTGAGCGTCACATTCAACGCATTATCTGAGCTACCATCGTCTCTTTTAACGTTGATAATGATCGGAAAGGTCAACAGAAGAAGTGTTATCTTGGTCTTCACCATCATAAGCGGGATTTTCAGTCTCTTGTCAGTGGTTGAGTTAGGGAAGACATGGAGGAAACTGGAAATTGTGTCGGAGTCGGTGTCATTTTTCAGCGCTTGCACTGCGTTTAATATATATTTGGTGTATACGACGGAGTTGTTCCCAACGTGTGTGAGGAACTCGGCATTGGCGATGGCGAGGCAGGCGGTGGTGGTGGGCGGGGCGGTGAGTCCGGTGCTGGTGGCTGCGGGAAGGAGAGAGAAGTTTTGGTGCTATGGGGTGTTTGGATTGGTGATAGGGTTAAGTGGTGTGTTTGTTGTGTTCTTGCCGGAGACGAAAGGGAGAGCACTGTGTGATACAATGGATGAAGACGGAGAAGGCAAGCAGAGAGCAGTGAGTTCAGACACATTGGCTTAAATCTTAATAAATGAAGAAGAGTTCAAGTTGTGATATAATTGGGATATGGTCCAGTGGTGAGTACGGATTTGGATTCGGTCAAGATAATTGACATGGTATTGAATGACTGTATCATACATATAAACTATTAAAATTTAAATTAATAATTTTAAATTTATACTCTACTTAAAGTTAATAAATAAATAAATTTATCTAAATTATTAATATAAATTTTAATGACTAAAATATACAGGCACTTAGCACCTACAATTATTCAATTCAAATCTAGTAATTACAGTATTATTTTGCCGTTGAAATGAAATTTTCGATTGAAATTGATAGAGATGATGAAAGTTTCGTTACTTTTAAGTTTTCCTCTCTTATTTATTAGTTCCCCCATGTTTAAATTTTTTTTATCAATTTAACTCTTTAAGTTTACATAAATTATTATGTTAATTTTTTAAATTTTAATACATAAACTAACTTTTAAATTAATTTAATAAATAAAGTATGTTGATGAATTAACATGCACGTATAGTTAAATAAAAATAAACTGACTTTTAAATCGGTTTAATATTTATCCAGTCCAGTCCTTTATATTGTGTTTTGCTCTTTCGTTAAAATAAATTTTGTGCGCCTATTTTTTCTACCAAATAATTTAAAAAATTTTTATTGACATGTTATCATTAATACGTTGCTATCAATGTAAGAAGATTTTAATTTTGTTACATCGTCTTTAAATGATAAGGATCGAATTAAAAAATAAGATAAATTTAACGGATTATTAATCTATACTTGAATTTAAATAGAGTTTCAGTTTTAATATTTATTGATTTGTCTAGCAAAAAAAATTATGGGTTGACTTGTAAAAAACATGTTAAATGAAACAAAATTTTCTTTGCCGATAATATTAGAGATCTTGTCATATGACTACATGAGACTGAATTGTCATTGTTTAACCACATCTTTCAGATAAACAAACAATTGTGCTGACTGGCTTGTTGACCAAGGGCAACGTGATAGTGTTTAGGATGTATGTGTGGATCTTCTGCGTTTTGATTTTGCTTGATTTTGTTCACTCCACACATTTTTATGTGAAAATAAAAAATGTTTATAAAATTTTTTATGAACATATGGTTTAAAATAGAGGAAGCATCAAAATGAAAGTTGAGTTGAATGATGACAAATCTAAATTCTAATGATGAGTGATGATGGTGGCGGCTCCGCCGCCACTGACAAGTGACACCGGTGATGCCGTGATAGCAACTCGCCGGCAATGGATGAAGGGGTATTTTTGTCCACTCGGTTTCTTCCCCCCCCCCCACAAAAGAATTCGATTCTTTTTTTTTAAAAAAAAATATTTTTAAAATTTGCAACCCTTAAATAAAACTTGCTGCTGACTCAGGCAGCAATAAATATTTTTATTATTATTATTATTAATCAATATCAATGTGGGTGTGTGTGTTATTGGAAGACATAAACTAGTCGTTATTTAAATTATGTAGTCTATACATTTTATTATTTTCCTTGCAAATTTCACTTTTTGGTTGTAGTTGCTTTTATAAGATGGAAAATGAGTCCGGCTGCCACTGACAATTGAGATGAAATAAGTGTTTTTTATGAACAAAATTCTTTGATAAGTGAATTGTATGGGAGACTTTGGGTAATATATAGTCTACTCTACAATTGACCGAGCCAAAAGGCCGATAAAGGTAATATATAGATATATATGGAAAACAAATCTAATTAGTTAATATAAAAATAAAATTGAGAACATGAATCAAGTTATATAGTTTGACCTGATTAACATAATGTCATGTATAAGAGTCAAACTAGATTGAAAAAAAAATAATCCAAATAGAAATGAATCTTCCTAAATTGGACCAAATGACCCGTATAAACTAGATAAATTAATCCTGATGGGTTAAATTTGACCCATTTAACTCATTGTTTTATAAAAACTTGAAAAAATATATAAAATGGAGTTTTGGTACCAAAACCCCATAAGATAAGGAACTTTGAAAAAAAATCATGATATGATGGATTAATCTCATACATTTGTAATTTGATTTTTTTTTAATTGCATGAAATATCATATTAAAACTTATCATTTGGATGTAATTTTTTTAAAAAAATTCATGCAAAAAATTAAATGAATTAGTAAATTGACACATTTAACTCATCAATCCATAAAAGTTGAGATTTTTTTCAACTCAAATGAAAACGTATTGAATCTAGCTCAACCTACATTCTTCCAACTCATGTAAGCCAACTCAGGAGATCCAGGCTAGTGTGTGCTTCAGCTATAAAACATTGGGGGCCAACGTGGTCCAGACTATGGAGAGTGATAAGGCTTAATTTGTGTCCCACTTAATAATTGAAATCACCATTTTACATTTAAGGACAAAAATAAACATCTCGATTGGTTAGTTTTTGGATTAGACACAACATGTAGGCCTCCACCGAACTCTTTAAATAAGAGTGCAATTTGAGATCATAGTCTCTCTCTCTTTTTTTTTTTTTTTTGGTGAATAGATCCTAGTCATTTTAGCTTTCTTTTGCAGCATTTTCTTGTCACCTTGTATTTTGCAAGGGAAAAAAAATAAATGAGCAAATTATCTTATAAATTTTATGTCAAATAACATCATAAACTTTAGACTCATTTATTGTAAAAATTATTTTCTCAACTTTTAAAAATGATACAATTTGACCCTTATTGTTAATAAAAGTTAACTTTAACTATTAATTAACTAAAAAATAACAGAAAAATACTTAAAAAATTATAGAAAAGGGATCAAAATTTTTTGTCCTTTTTCATAATTTTTCAGGTCATTCTCTATAATTTTTGAATCTTTTATTGTATTTTTTTATTTTTGTAATTTTTAATCTATTAACGGTCATTGATAACTTTCGTTAATGGTAGGACCAGATTATATTATTTTTAAAAGTTAATATAATAATTTGCATAATAAATGAATTGATGATCCATGACTCTACTAAATCAAAAGTTAAAGAGGCAATTTACTCATTCAAAAACAAAAGGAAAATAAAGAAAGAAAGAGAAGCAAGTATGCATGAAAGAAAGGGTTCGTGATGTTATTAGAGAAGACTAATATTCCCAGGCAAGAAATTATTAGATGCTTCAAACAAAAACTTTTATCCTTTCATTAAAGTGGTTCCTTATTTAACTTTTTTGCATTTGAGTTGTTTTACTTAAATATTTGAATAAAACGAATGGTTCTTAAATATAATGTTTTCACTTTTGTTCTCAAATACAATGAGACAAAATTCTTATCATTTTAATTAAACATCTTAACTACAATTTTTACGCAATATAAATTAAAGGTTCTCAAATATAATGTTCCCATTTTTTTGTAAATAGACCAAAATAATTTAAAATTAAGAAGCCTTGTTAGCCAAAAAACCCATATAGTTAAGTTTTTTTTTTTTTGGGTTATGATTACATTTTATATTACTCTAAGACTTAAATTATATAGATTTGGTGGGACCAGCTTCAATGTATGTTCATCACTTTTGATGAGATCTAGGCCATCCAAGCTATTAAATTTGGATAGTTGAAATTTAAAACTTTTCATTTGTAATTTTTTTTAAAATATTGTTTTTTAAAGTGTTAGTTAGAAATGTATCTTTATTTTTTATATGTCAATTATCAAAATAAAAATAATAAAATTTCTTAACATTAAACTTGACTAGAAAATCAATTTGTGAAAATTAAAGAAATTAATATTAAATTTATACTATTTATATTAAATTTGTATTGTCCGAAATGGTAACGAACAATTTTATTAAAAGCTTTTATAATGTTTATAAATTTTTATTTTGGTAAATATATAATAAAAATAAAGATAATATCTTAATTGACACTTTAAAAAATAATTCTTAAAAATTTATCAGTTTAAAATTTTAAATTTAAATCGTTCAAATTAAATTTTGGACAGCCAAATCAGCATGAGCATGATGGTCCTAGTCCCGTGCCGATCAATGCCGGAAGTTACCAACTGATACCCACATAAATTATATGCAAATTTGAAAAACTTATATACTTAAGGTTAGATATGAGAAAAGGGCAGGTTTAATCTTAAAGGGTCCAAGTTTATAAACTTGATTATTTTAAAAGATATCATTTTTTGAAGCTTGACCTTTATTTAAACTTGAAATACTCAGGGCTAGGTTTATTTTATTTTATTTTAAATTTTTGGAAATTAAAATTTTTAATTACAATGTTTTATATTTTTTTAAATACAAGTTATAATATTAAAAAATTAAAAATAAATAATAGAAGTTCTCACATTAAATTATAAACATATATTTTAAATTTTAATTTTAATTTAAAAATTCAAAAATATTATAGTTTTTAGGAGTGAAAATAAAACAAGCCTAAAAGGGCATCGAAACCCAAGCATGAGTCCGAGCTCTTTTTTCAAGGTTTATTAAGTCTAGGTTTCAAAGTCTTATTTTCTTAAAAAAATGTCTTCTTTTTTTTTCAACTCAAGCTTTTATAAAAATGGGTTTAAATAGATAGTCCACCAGGCTAGGCCTTTATTTTTGAAAGGTATTTGTTTTTAATTAAATTATTTATACACTATTTTTGATAACAAACTCTTAATATTAATATTACTAATATATTAACATTTATTTATTTTCTGTGGATAAAAATATATGAACTATATTAGATTAGCTAAAGTCTTGCACTATTAAAATTTCAAAATCTCTATAAGGAAAAAAGAAAAAAGTGAATTCTTGCTGCCATTCATTAGCTTCATTTTTTTTTTAAGCTAAAAAGTGAATCTTTACTCCCATTCATTGAAAAAATGCATATATAAACAATCCTTCTCGACACATCTCTTATCAGAACTCATGTTCCTCGAATCAAACTCACTTCTAAATCAATGGCGGATTCATATTCCACACCTCTTCTCTCCCCCATTCCAAATCCACCGATGAATCCGAACATCCAATGCCTGAGAACCACCTTCCATCTCTCGGCTCCACAATCGAACTTTGCTTAGCAGAATTCAATCCCTCCATCCAAGCCCTTCTCGTCTCCTTCGCTTGCCTCTTCGACGGCCAACCTCCGCCGTCCTCACTCCTCCCCCGCCGTCCTCACTCCTCCCCCACCCCAAAGGGGGCTCGTACTCCTCCATCATCTCGGAGTGGGACCCAAATCCTGAGGACCCCATACTTACGGGCCTCGTCGCCTCCTCCTTCTTAGTCCCGCCTTGTCTGCGAGCGCGTGGCCTATGCACACTCGATGATACGTCCTTGGGCCGCAAGAACATGCTTACCTATTATTGTCCCTTGATGTCTCTCTCTTCTTTCCTCGCCGCCTTTTCTCCAAACCTTTGGGTCTATTCTTGTCTCAAGTTTCTCTCTGGTTTCGGCAGAGGCACCATAAGTACCTCCGCCCTCGTCCTCGCCACCGAGCTCTCTGGAAAGCGGTGGCGTGGCCAGTGGGGTGCAATGGGATTCTTGTGCTTCTGTTTTGGCTTCCTCTCGCTCCCTGCCATGGCTTACTTAAACCGAAACTCCTCGTGGAGAAACCTCTTGTCATGGTCGTACATAAACTTGATAGCCACAAATGATATTGTACTGACTACTGAAATTATTCAATATTCCACTCGTATAGCATTACGATAGAAAGAAACAATGAAGAAAAACAGCCACAAAGTTCCATAAAAGGAAGAACAAAAGTAGAAACATAACGGAAATATAGATAGAGAAGGATAGAATCAGAAGGAAGAAGAAGATCCTCCAGAGACGAAGGCCAGACAGAAATTCTAGGACGGACAAATTTCAGCAAAATTCTCGACACCCTTGATTAAGTCTCTTCTCATTTTGTAACCTCGATTTCTCTCACCTTCAAAAGGGCTTGATCTAAATGTTGGCCCACTAATTACATCTCCAGCCCATACTTCTACTAGGCCCATTCTACTCAAGATTTGTATCATGACATTTCCTTCTCCCTGAATTTGACCTTGTCCTCAAGGTCAACTGCTTGAATGTTGGCTGCATAGCAATTAATAAGCATGATCCCATTTGAAGACACCAATACAGTAGCTACACGATAGTTTGTAAGTGCAAAATAGCCAATGGAAGTCTCAAGACGCTTGAATGGTAAAGGGGTTGTTGAAGTATTAGATCCCAAGTCAATTTTGAAACAACATAGCAAGCATTTTACTCTTATTTTATTAATAAAATTTTTTATCCAATTTAAAAATATTAATGTTATCTTATTTCTGATCGAATTATTACACTAAAATTTTGAGTGTATGATTTGTTTATTAGTATTATATAAATAAAAGTGTAGAGAAAATTGAAAGCTCATTTATTTTAAAAGGATAAATAAGATAAATAAAAAATATTCATATGACCAATGACAATTAAATACAAATTTGTTTATATTCATTTATTTGTTGGGATTATATGGATAAAAATGTTGGGGAAAAAATTGAAAACTCATTTATTTTAAAAAGATCAATAAAGTATTTGTTCTTGTAATATTCATAAAAGCCAAGGAGTCTGGTCATGTTATGTTTTAAATGTTTGAGCGAGACAAATGACATTGAATGGAGATGCGTGCAGCTGTGGCTAATCAAATTCTAGCACATGTGGGGTTCCTGCAATCTCTCACTGGCTTCCTAAAGTTTCTGATAACGTTCCGCCAAAGCCAAAAGTTTCTCACGTGGGATGGTGACTTATGGATGACACTGGCTTGCATGAGACTGTTTTTATATAAACTTTTTACACACCCGCTAACCGCATGCAAAAAATGGGGAAATCACCCTAAGGATCCATAGAAAAAATATAAATAAAAAATTTCTACAAAGTCAAAATTACTCTAAAGTGTCCTTTATTGAAGTTGTAGCTACCCTCTTAGCTATAGTGTGTTAACTGTGAAGATATTAAGTGTGAGTTGACTTCACTTGATTTAATATTAAAAAATAAGTCTCATCGAATAGAGTTAGATTGAAGAAAAGGTAATAAATAATAAAAATCTTATAAATTAAAGTTCTTAAAATTTTAAGTTAAAATGTGATATTATACTCATTTATATATATGTTCTCTTGAGATCATTGGGCGGCTTAGCTATATTCTCCTCCCTTGTAAGATGCTTCCTGATCCAACAAGTGTGAAGATGTGATGATCATAAACCCAAAGGGAAATCCTATCTAAAAAAAAACTATAGGCTCCGCTTCATGACACTTCACTCAATCTCTTGCTGGTTAGAACCTTTTGCGGGTAGTTTTTTTCTTGAAACTAGCCTCTCAATAAAAGCACTAATGTGACGAGCATAAGTCCAAATGGAAAGCTCATTTTAAAAGACTAATCTATTGAATGGAAGATTTCTTTAAACTTATAAACTCCATACTACTTATGAAATTTTATAATTTAGGACTCATGACAGAAGATGATGAGAAATGTCTTGAAAGCCCACAAGTATTATTGTGTTGAGCTATTGTAGCAAGTTGGCATTTTCAAAGTGTGGACAAAAAGCGGGGCATATTTGTGCTGCCATTAATTTTTGTGTGATGAGTATGAGATTGTTGGGATGTCAAAGTGTTGGTTAACTTGACTTCTTACAAGAAAAAAGTACCACTCGAATGAAGTTGGATTGGAGAAGAAGTATATAAATAAAAAGAAAACTGTATTTTTAAGGCGGGGAAAAGGGAAAAAAAACTATAAATTTAATACATTAAAATTTTGGATTATAACATATTGTCACACTTATATATGTTCTCTCGAAACCGTTGCCGAGTCCAACTGATAATTAACAACTACCAAGACGTGATTAATAATTTCTGTAAAGGACGTGGGGTGATTTTGTAATGTTATAAAACTTTTTGCATTTATTTTGTTTGTTTGTGATCTGCGTGTGATTTTCCCAACAAATAAATAACACTCCAAAATTCTCCACTATCGCACTATAAAGCCATCACATTCTCAAGATCGGAAAAAGAAAACTCAACAAAAATGGCAGAGCCAATCCAGAGTTTAACACAATTTCATTCACAAGGGACTGAAGCTTCCCCGCCATCTTTGGATGATATGATAGAACAGAGTCTCGGAAACTTTGGGTGGACTCAAATTCTTCAGTCTCTCCTTGTCTCCATGGCCATGTTCTTCGATGCACAACAATCATTCATCACTATCTACACCGATGCTCACCCAAGATGGCACTGTACTACCTCAAATCTCACCTCATGCAGCTCAGATTCTGATATCTGCAAGCTTCCAAGATCTTCTTGGGCTTGGGATGAGATCTCCTCTAAGACAATCATATCACAGTGGAGCCTTGAATGTGCCAGTTCTTTCATCACTGGCTTACCCCAATCTTCCTTCTTCGTGGGGTGCTTTCTTGCCGGGTTTCTTCTCGCCGCCTTTGCCGATTCATCTCTTGGCAGGAAGAACATGCTATTTCTCTCCTGTTTGACTATGTCAATTGCTTCATCCATCACTGTCTTCTCCACCAGTATCTGGGTTTACTCAGCTTTCAAGTTTCTGATTGGGTTTTGCCGCTCATCCATCGGAGCTTGTTCTCTGGTTTTGCTGACTGAGAAAGTGCGTAAAGAGTGGCGGTTCCGAGTGGCAGTGCTTATGTATATTTGGTTTACCTTAGGATTTCTGTCACTGCCTGGTATAGCTTATGTTAACAGAGATTCCTCATGGAAGTCTCTTTACCTGTGGACATCAATTCCTGGAATTTTCTACTGTATTATAGCTTATATTTTTGTCACCGAGTCTCCCAGATGGCTTCTCATGCAAGGTCGAGAGAAAGAAGCCATGGCTATACTCAAAGGAATCGCTACTACTTTAGCAAAAGGTGGTGGAACTTCAACATCAAGACTGATAAAATTGCCTGCTAAAGAAAGCGCTTTAACTATCAACTTCTATTCATCAATTAACGAGCTATTTGTGACAAGTTGGGCACTTAAACGACTATTAGGAGTCATGGTTCTTGGATTTGGAATTGGAATGGTGTATTTTGGCATTCCTTTAAACGTGGGGAACTTGGGATTCAACATATACTTGAGTGTTGTCTTCAATGCCTTACAGGAAATACCAGCTTTTATAGCCACCTATTTCTTGGATAATTGTAGAAGAAAGCCTTCAATTCTTGGCTTCTCTGTAGCATGCGGGATCTGTTGTCTAATTTGTGCTGTCATAGGAAATGAGCTGCAAATAGTGAAACTATGCCTTGCTTTAGTTTCATTCTTCAGTGTCTGTTCAGCTTTCAATGTCCTTCTCATATACGTTATAGAGCTGTTTCCCACAAGTGTGAGGAACACAACATCATCAATGGCAAGGCAGGCCATAGTATTTGGTGCCATATTCAGCCCATTTTTTATATCTGAAGGAAGAAAAAAACGACCTTTTCTCTTATGGTATATTTGGGGTCACTATATTAAGCAGTGCATTTTCCGTTCTATTCTTGACTGAAACCAAAGGAATTTCCCTCTGCGATACAATGGAACAACAGGAGAGGAAAGAAAGCATAACTGTGTAAATTAAGCAGAAACTAATTAAGGTCTATCATCATATTCAAGTAGTTCTCTATCTGCGGGTTCGTCTGTCCTTTGTTTTGTTTGTTTTTGGTTATCATTAGCTTCACAATATTTCTGTTCTAACTTCCAGTATCAATGTATCACGCTTCACTTCCTATTGATTTCTTGTTCATAACGAGACCTGACTCATCTGATCAGAATGGAAATGAACTTTTCACTACTTATTAATGTATTAGGTGAGATACATATTGTCCACTAGTGTTTGACTTATAGAATTGGCTTTTACTCAACTTTGAGATGGACAGTATACATATTTGAGTGGTTCTGATGCATTCATCAATCAAATTCTTACCAGGACAGTTTGTCCACAAGCATTTGGATTCGCTTAACTTTGAGATTCCTGATTCGGTTTTACCACTCTTCCATCAAGGCACGTAATTTGGATGCTCACTGGCAGAGAAAGTGAAGGTTCCACGTGGCAATTTCTCATTCACAATATTATATATATATATAGCTCATGTAACAGGAATAGTACGCCCTAATAATAGATATCCCTTTAATTTGTAAGTGGAAATCAACTTCTGATATCTCTGCCAAGTTATTTGTTTCGTGGTGATCGAGTGGTTTGTCATTTGAATATACAAGAAGACTGTCAAAGAATGAGACAACAAGACGTAAGAAAATGAAGAAACATGCACATTCGGCCACGTGTTCACACGTAATACGCCCCAGCTTAAGTGGCTTGTGGTGGGCCTCACCAAAGGGTGTGTGGCTGTGAAAGAATAATAAGGAAGAATGACAAGATTCTATCCCCTGCTTACTTTTTTTTTTTTTTTTTGAGCAAAATCCCCTGCTTACTTATTAAGCCCAATTACTTCGAGTTTGGAAACGGGTGGAAGGTCAAGAAATCCTTTTATTTTAAAATTGATCATTTCTTGAAGATCATTGTTATTTATTGTTATTTTTTAAAATTAAATTGAAAAAAATTAAATTTTTAAATCCTTTAACTTTTAACTTATTTGTAACACAGTCTTTCAAGTGTGACCCACTACAACTTAATTTCTCATCTTTTAATTTGTCTATAACTCAATCCATCAACTTTTGACTCTTTATAATTTAATCTCTTAACTTTTGTTGGGTTTCTTTTTTTATACTAGTTTAAATTTTACATCAAAGAGTAAGAGCAGGGTATTTTAAAACAAGATATGAAGATTTATTTTATCCCTTTTATTTGATAAGGAAAATGTTTTTAAAAAATTAAAAAATAAGGACCAAGTTATAAGCAAATCAAAAGTTTAAAAATTGAGTCACAACGAGTTATAATTAAAAAATTAAATTGTAGAGAGTCATACTTAAGAGACTGAATTGCAAGTGAATTAAAAGTTTAATGATTAAAAAGATTAATTTTTTCAATTAAATTTATCATTGTTATATTTATATTAATGTTCTAAAGTATAAATTAGAATATTCAAAATTTTAAAATAAGTAATGCAAATTATAATTTTAAAATACAAAATGTATTTATAAAGTTTGAATTTAATTCAAAGATATAAAATACCATAATCTTTCAGGGACATTAAAATTTATACAGGCTTTTTCACCCAGAAAAGAATTAATATATGAGCCTAAACAAATCACTCGAGCCCAAGTCTATTTTTTTAGAGTTTATTTAAGAGAACTGGGCTTAGTTTATTAAAAATCCTTCAATCCCCGAAGTTTAAGTCTCAAGAATAGACTTAAATAGGTAATTAAATTGGATGGCCTGTATTTTCCACTCTATATCTCCTTGCTTAATGTGTATGTATATTTGAAGTACCATACTAATCACGCAAAGAGATATAAACAATTTGAATCAGTCAAAGGGAATATTTACTCAATCCATCCTTTTCTGAAAGTTATAAAAAAGATTAATGACCATTCATACATGTATGTCCTCGGAGAATACCGCATATTTCATTGAGTTTGTCATTTTTAAGAAAAATATTTCCCATGATTTAGTTATTATAAAACATAAAATAGAATATTTAAAATATAAAAAAGTACAATATTCAATCAAATTCAAAAATCAAGCTCAATCCTTTTAATTTTAAAAATTATTACAGGAAACTAATGACAGTTGATACCCTAATTAAATTCATTGATATTGCCAACAAAGAGAGACTGTAAGATTTCACACATTTTCTTGTGCCGCTCATTTAAATACAAGTATAATAATAAAAAATTATTTAAATATGATTTCATGAATTGATTCAACATAATTATTCAAATATTTGTACAATTTATTACAGAATCACTTATGGGATTATTGGCATATGCACCCTAATTACTGAGACACCAAATCTTTCATCCGAAAATCACGATGACTAATGTATAAATAATATAATATGAGAAATTAGTGATCCCTTAACACCAGCTATAGTACTATATATGCAATACAATATAGAATATTGAGATTGCTTGGCATGCAATCTTACTAGCTAGGGTTTCGTATTACAGAGCAAGATATGGCAAACTCAAAGGTTGTTTTATTTTGTGCTGTCTCTTTTGTCTTCGTCTCCCTGGTTGCGAGCGATCGCCTGAGTCTCTCAAGTTTTGAGAAATCATCTTCTACTTCTTCCATCTATGGTCCTTATGTCAACTATGGAATCAAGAGGCGTGTTCCTTCAGGTTTGACTTTCAAGATCAGAGGCTTCTTATTTAATTTCTAGCCTGATTAAATTTTCCGAGTCTCTCAGTAAACTCATAAATTATGAAGCACTATACTGCTCTTTGTTATTCATTTTTCTATGCTAACTTTTTATCAATGTGTTGCCTTTTGTTTTTAACAGTATTGCAATAATAGTTCTAGCTCTAACTATGAGAGACTTGTTTTCTTGTAGGTCCAAATTCTGCTCATTCACCTGAATCACCACCTATTGCTTCTTACAACTATGATTCTAATATGAACCATTATATCAAAAGACTTGTTCCTTCGGGTCCAAACCCTCAACTATCACCAGAAGAACCACCAATCACTTCTAGCAACTATGGTTCTATTATGCAATATAATATCAAGAGACTTGTTCCTTCGGGTCCAAATTCTCAGCAATCACCTCAAAAATCACCTGTTGCTTTCGATGAAGCTATTGTTCAACCTTCAACTAAGGGATGAATTGAAGAGGCTGGCTTAATTTGTTGCAGTCTAAATTATGAAAAGTCGCCTTCTTTGATCTACTAGTGCATGTTTTGGAACTCTATTTTGAGAAGCTTTTTTATTTCTAGAGCATATTGTGTTTAATTTCTCATTGAACTTTTCTGAATAATGAAGTAGCAGCATCCTTTTCTTAACTTCAATGTTACTCGTAATTATTTGCTTGTGGAAATCAAGTGTTATAAGATTGCAGTGACAAATTATTCTCCGATGGCTATATATATTGTACAATGGATGATTCTAAATTATAAAAATACTTCAAGATCAGGAATATTCCCAATATGTTGTGTTAAACCTACACGCAAGTACATGTATCACACAAGTATGTACAAGTGTTGAAAATATGATCAACTTTCTATTCAAAGTAAAATAAAGTTAAACTTCGTAATTTGCAATTGTAGCTAGTGCCAACTGATATGGAGCTACATTTTGCTCAAAACCAATTATTTTACATATGAATTTAATGAACTAAGCACTTTTTCCTCACTGAAAATTATTGTAATAAAAAATAAATGACAAGAATTAGTAAGAATTAATGGCAACTTTCTGATTCCTTGTTCAAATGGAGATGTGGAGAACAACAGAGGATATGTGTGTGTGTGTAGTTAAAGGACATTCTTGCCTCACAACCATTTGTTGGTATCTTAAAACTTTTTTATAATGTAATGTTCTCATTCAATTCAAAAAATTATAGAAAATAATTTAAAATAAATATCAAAAGATAAATGTTATTTTTTACTTATGTAAAAGATCAAAATACTTTTGTCATTAACTACTTTGATTGACTATCAGGTAATTATCATATCACCAAAAATAAAAAGTATATTATAGTTAGAGTTAGAACTACTGCAATACTATTAACAAACACTTTGTTCATAAGTTAACATGGAAAAATGACTAACAAGTAGTAGTATACTTCACAACTCACCAATTTTTTCCTGGCGGCTTGTGTTGTGAAAATTCTGATTCACTGAACAATGGATGGGCCCAACTTTTTTTTTTCCAAACCATAATGGGCCGGTCGTCCTACTCTTAGGCCTGATCTTTTTTTACAAAAAAAAGGCCGAAACATCATAGACATATTGATTTCCACTTTTTACTCGTGAAGACGTGATTTCCCTGTAAAACACAAATCAAGATCAATCATAATTAATTCAGTGATATTGTCGTCCTTGTCAATTAGTAAACATATGACATACGTCACGTTTGAATATTAGTATATTCTTCAGATTTTTTTGGCCAGGGAGTTGGATTCTCATTTTAGAAAATATATAAAAACAAATTTTTGTGAATTGAATGACTCCTTATTGTTTATTTATTTATTTTGGATAGAATGACTCCTTTACTATAGAATATTCATAATCCGCATATGATTACCTGATATTTGAATAAATTAATTAGTATTTTCTTTAAAGTACAAAAATATCTGGTTTGAAGAATTTATGGGGAGAGAATGACAGATAAACTTTAAGGGAATCAATTAATTCAAAGTAAGTATTAACATGCCACACTTTAAAAATTTTTAAATTCAGTTTTCAATTTTCAATTTCATTATGATAAATTTATAACTTATTTTTAAAATTTTAACATGATTAAAAATAAATAATTTTTTTTTGTTAAAATTTAAAATATAAATTATAAATTCATCACAATGAAATTACAAAATTAAGAGCCGAAGCAAACTTACAAATTTATGGAGTTTAGCACTTTGGGACATACTTTAAATTAATTGATCCTTTGAGACCTACTCCCTCCGTTCAAGGATATAAAATATTTTTAATTGAATCTTACTTCTAATAAAATAGTTATTTACTTTTAAACTAACCTTATCTTTTCATATTCATCCCTATTAAATACTCTATAATAAATATAAATTTATTATTAATAAGGACACTTTTAAAAAAAAGGCAATAATTAAAACTCGAAAGATTCAAAATGCTTTACATTTTTTAATACCTAATTTTTCAAAAAATATCTTATATTTTTTAATGGAGGAAATATATATTATTCTCCCTTTTGTAGACATGTGTGACTAAGGAGTAGTCCTTCACGAAAAGATGTTTTATTATTTGAAAAATAAAAATAAATACGGCTTATTTTTGCTGGATCCCTTTATTTTAATTTGACTTTTTTACAGTATACACAACAATAATATTAATATACCACTACTATATTAAAATAAAATCACGTATCATGATAAATTTATTATACACATAAACAAAAAAAATGTCATTTTTAACTTGCTTGGTGATTTTTTTTTAATTTTAAATTTGAATGCAGATAAAAATACCTTTTGTATAGCTGAAATAAAAGACCTTTTCAATTAAGCAAAAGGAAGAATTGCATTGCAGGCCCTAGATCAACAAAAATTTTTACTTTAAATTCAATACATTTTGATATTATACTATAGGCTTAAAGGCCCTTGTTATAAATTTTTTTAGGACCGAAAGTATAATTTTGCTTTTATATGATTTAAAAACTTAGATCATGTACAATATAATATCCATGATGCATAATACAATATTCATGGATATACAATATAATATTGATCATATTTATTTGCACATACAATACGATATTCATGAATACACAACATTATATTCATGAATTCTCAATACAATATTCATGTATCCCAATGCATGAATATTTAGTTAAAAATATATGAACATTATGTTGTGTATTCATAAATATTATGTTGTATATTGTGTTTGTCACTTGTGCAATTTATTAAATCTATTGATTAATTATACATGCATAGATATTGTGTTGTGCATCATAGATATTATATTGTACATTGATAGACGTTGAATTGTGTGTGATCTGAGTTTTTAAATTATATAAAGACAAAATTATATTTTTGCTTTTAAGAAAAATTGCAACAAGCTCCCTTAGACCTATAGTGCAATAACAAAATTTATTGAACTTATAGTGTAATTTTTTTCTCTTTTAAAGCCTGTAGTGTAATTTCCCCTAAGCAAAATGTGTGCTTGTCTCTCTGATTTCTTTTAAAGTCAATTGATTTAAAATATTTAAATTATTATTAGAGTTACATGAACATCAATAATGAATATTAAAATAAAATCACGAATCATGATAAATTTATTATTCACGTAAACAAAAAAAAGTCATTTTTAATTTATTGCTTGCTATTTTTTTAATGGAAAAATCACATCCAGCCCTCCTCAAGAAAATTAATCACAGATAAAAATCAATGCAGAATGAACTATTGTTAAAATAAAAACATGATTTATTTATTTTTAAATAAGACTTGTTGTTAATTCTTATCTATGATTAATTTTTTTGATAGGAGATTGGATGTGATTTTTTTTTAATTTTAAATTTGAATGTAGATAAACACCTTTTGTACTATAGCCATACAAAAATGCCTTTTCAGTTATGCAAAATATGTTTGTCTCTCTGATTTCTTTTAAAGTCGATTGATTTAAAATATTTAAATCATTATTAAAATTACATGGACATCAATAATGAATTGTTCCTGATTTGTGCACTGCATTATGTCAACTTTCAAGGTCTTCGTTTCTGTTCCTCACAAGTCCCTGCTTCTTCAAGCCTCATGATTAATCAAGGTCTTTACCACTTAAATTTCATCAAGGTCGTCTTCTTAATTTGTCTCTTATCTTCATTGTATTAGCAAGATTGTTATGTTTGGTGATATTTATTTGCAGTTAAATCGCTCTTTAATTGTTTTCAAAATTTTCTTCTGTAGTTGAACAGATGAAGTTGTAAGAACGTGAAGAAATCTGGGAAAATCATTTTCTGGGTTGCATTCTGTTCTACGTATACCTTCGCAGTTTTTCTTTCACATTTTACTTTAACATTTTCTAATGCATGGTTTATTTGTCGCCGTTTTTCTTTGCTAATAGTAATACAGATGTCAATCAAATTTTAGGGCCAGTTTATTAACGTTCATGTGCTATTAATTGTTATCATTGTGATTTTTTTTTTTTTTGGATTAGCTTTGGATCAACTTCCTGTCTACTTCTTATCTTCAACATTGGATCATCAACTTTTAATGTTTGAGATTTAATATTTTTTATACAACAACATTATTTTAATATTAAATAAAAAAATAGATAAATAAATTTTAAACTGTTATAATTTAATTTGAACAATTCTCAACTGCATCCTTGCAATAAAAATATTTTATAAAATATTTAAATTAGATCTTGGTCTCAAAGAATAATGATATATATTATTTCTTTTCTAAATATTTCACAAATAAAAAAAATATTTTTAGACTTCTCCGACTGTATTTTTATTCATTAGAAAAAATCAAAATAAAAATGAAATTCTTACAAATAGTTCGATTTAATTCAAGAGAGTTAAATTATTCTGTTATAAAATTACTGACAAAATTGTATAATTCTTTTTTGGATGAATACAAAGTATAGTTTAACACTTAATACTAATTACTACCTAATATTGCATCACTTTCAATATTAGGTATCGCTTATGTCTTCTTTTTTTTTGTGGGGGACAAAGAGGCATCGCTTATGTTAAAACAATTATATATTTTTCATTATAGTTTTTGTATATATTGTGATTAGGGGTGTTCAGTCCGGACCCGTCCCGATTGGCCCGGTATCGTCCCGATCATATCGGGACGGGTCTTGTCCCGGCCCGAAAATAATCGGGACGGGACTTTTCGGGACGGGACAGAAAAGAGGTTCGGGACGGGACGGGACACGGGATTACCATCGGGACGTCCCGTCCCGTCCCGAATATTATATATATTTTTTTTATTTTAAATATATTAATTATATTAATATAATTTATACTTATATTAATTATATCAATTATAATTTTAGAAGAGTAATTAGCTTAGTACATCTTCACTAAAGTAGAAGAACAATGATTTGATGTTATGTTTGACTTGTCTGTTGTTACTAATCTTATAGTATAAAGATCATTTGTATTTATTATTATAATGTGTAGTTATGATTAATATAATTCAATAATTGATTTTAAATTATTGTTATTTATGTACTTGTGTTGTTTTGATTTTAAACTTAATAAATTATATGATTTAAAATTTTAATGAATGTTATTATCCAGATCTTTTTCGATATTATTCCATTTATCGGAACGGCGGGACGTCCCGATCTTGTCCCGGTCCCGTCCCGACTCTTAACGGGACGGGACGACTTCCGGGACGGGACGGGACACGGGACCAAAATTCAGTCCCGATCTTTTTCTCGGGACGGGACACGGGACGGGGGTGTCCCGGTCCCGTCCCGTCCCGTGAACACCCCTAATTGTGATACTTTGTATATTAGTATATTAATTATTTATGTGTATATTAAATTCGTAAATATTTAAAAATATATTTTTGAAAAATGTTAACATTCATTTTTTATATAAATTTTTCCCCGTACCTAGTTTAATTTTCTTGCTTCCAGTACTATCAACACATTATAGCAAGTGCTCTTTTTCATTGAAGAGAAATTTCACAGAAAATCCTTGCATAATTTTTAAAATTTTGCAAAGGTTGGCAGACCGATGAGTGTATGTATGTATGTATTTATAATTAAGACTACCAAAACAACTTCACAGAAATGGCAGAGCCAAACCAAACTTCACCCGTGTCTGATTCAAAAGGGAGGGAAGCTTCACTTCCATCTTTGGATGATCTGATAGAGCAAAGTCTTGGAGACTTCGGGTGGAGACAACTCCTTCAATCTCTTCTTGTATCTTTCACAATGTTCTTCGATGCACAACAATCATTTATCACCATCTTCACCGATGCTCACCCACCGTGGCACTGTACTTCCACCGATCACATCACTTGTGACCCAAAAAATTCCGACATCTGCAAACTTCCAAGATCTACTTGGTCCTGGGATGGACTCTCTTCTAAGACAATCATATCTCAGTGGAACCTTGAATGTGGTAGTTCTTTCATTACAGGTTTACCACAATCTTCTTTCTTCATGGGGTGCTTAGTTGCTGGGTTTCTTTTCGCCACCTTTGCTGATTCATCTCTTGGCAGGAAGAACGTTTTGTTTCTATCTTGTTTAACCATGTCAATTGCTTCAAGCATCATTGTCTTCTCCCCCAATGTCTGGGTTTACTCGGCTTTCAAGTTTTTGATTGGATTTTGCCGCTCCTCGCTCGGAACTTGTTCCCTGGTTTTGTTGACAGAGAGAGTGCGTAAAGAGTGGAGGTTCCGAGTTGGAGTGCTTGAGTATATTTGGTTCACATTAGGATTTCTATCTCTGCCTGGTATAGCTTATGTTAATAAAGATTCCTCATGGAAGTCTCTTTACCTATGGACATCAATTCCTGGAATTTTCTATTCTATCTTTGGTTATCTTTTTGTTACAGAGTCTCCTAGGTGGCTTCTCATGCAAGGTCGAGAAAAAGAAGCCATGGCTACGCTCAAAGGAATCACTTTAACTTCATCAGGACTTGGTGGGACTGTGACTTCAACCCAATTATTAGTACTCGCCCAACAACAAAATGCTTCAATTTTGAACCTCTACTCATCGATCAGGGAACTGTTTGGAAAAACTTGGGCTCTTAAACGAGTTGTGACAGTTATGATACTTGGTTTTGGAATTGGAATGGTATATTTTGGCGTGCCTTTGAACGTGGGAAACTTGGGAGTCAACATATATTTGAGCACTGCCTTTAATGCTTTATTAGACATACCGGCTTTTATAGCCACCTACTTGTTGGATAATTGCAGAAGAAAGCCTTCAATTCTAGGTTTCTCCATAGCAAGTGGGATTAGTTGTTTGATTTGTGCTGTGATAAGAAATGAGCTTCATACAGTGAAGCTATGGCTTTCTTTGGTGTCATTTTTCAGTGTAGGTACAGCTTTCAATGTGTTTCTGATATATGTGATAGAGCTGTTTCCCACAAGTGTAAGGAACACTGCAACATCGATGGCGAGGCAGGCCATTGTATTTGGAGCCATATTCAGCCCATTTTTGATATCACAAGGAAGGAAAAATGACTTTTTCTCTTATGGCATATTTGGGGTTATGATATTAGGCAGTGCTTCTTCTATTCTATGCTTACCAGAAACCAGAGGAATTGTTCTATGTGATACAATGGATCAACAGGTGAGGAAAGAAGGCAGAAATGTGCAATGAAGTATTTATATATTAAACTCAAGTATTTATATCAGTAATGAAGTAACCTGGATCCTTTTTGTGCTGAACTCTGAGTCTCTAAACATTCTTGTTGATTTGCTTATGAAGAGAGAGCAGGGCTTTGAATTCCTACTGTGATAATGCTTAGATTTCTTTGGCGTGAACCTTGTACTATCTTCTCCATTTTAGTTCAGTTTATCATAATAAATTGACTTGGTAGTTTTATGTAATGAGTGCAATTCTATTTCCTATGGGTTCTCTTAGGTATACTAGGAGTACAATGCATGTCATCTGTACATTTGCCAATAAAATCATCCCACCTCATATTGATTTCATCTGATTTGTCATTAACTCTTTTTGTCTTATTTGAATCACTTTAAACTTATTGATATTATATTTGGATGCATGTAGATTTAGATTTGAACTGAATCCATTGTTTGGGTAGTTAAAAATGTGTAAATTTGGATTTCACCCAAATCAAAATCTAAACATTGCCTTAGTCTATTTGTAATCTTAAATTCTTTCTAAGCCTTTATATTTCAAATTTTCAAGGAAGCCTCCCTCTTCCTTTGTTTCATTTGTCAAATTCACTACCTTTTCAACTTTGATACCACTACCTCCAGCCAACTTCTATGGGGATTAGACCATTGGTGTTGATTGAGACCAGACGACAAACTTTAATATAGATCGAACAACAAGTGACGATCAAGACCGAAATGCTAGTGATGATCAAGTTCGAATAGCCAGCGTCAATTGAGACCTGACAACTAATACTAACAAGGACAAGACTGTTAGAGCCACTCGGGATCAAACCGTCAGGGCTGACCAAGACCGGATCACTAGCAACTATTAGGATTCGATGAAAGACTTCAATCAGGTCAAGATCAAAGGTGCCAACCAGGACTAGACCACTAATACCGATTGAGAATGGATGACTAAGTTTGACAATGATCAGACCACCAGTGCCAACCAAGACTAAATAGCCAATAACTATTGGGATCGAACCACCAGCAACTACCAAGATAAAACTGAAGACTTCAATTGTGACCAAAATGTTAGTGCCGAAGGAGATTGGATTGCCACTGCCGACTTTAATTCTTATTATTAATTTAATTAACACATTAGGATCCACTTATCATTATTTGATTGGATATAAATATATTAAACATATAAATCTAAGTACATAAGTTTTATCCATTAATTAATTCACATGAAAAGTGCCTCTTCAATTTTTCTTCCTCTCCTCTTTGCCATATCATAATCAACTCCTTTGAAATGAGAGTTATTAGTTTAAATCTTTTTCCCCCTCTCTCTCAAGCTTTGAAAATTAATGTATTTTAGTATAAGATAGTTTTTCAACCTAACCCATTTAATCCTAAAAGTACTGAGCTAGGGCTTAGGCAACACATTTAAACCTATATTTATTTTAGGCTAGAATAAACTTTTAAAATATGTGTTTGGTTTTTAAAATTATAACTTGTATTACTTATTTTAATTTATACTTTAGAGCATGTATATGTAATATTTTAATATCAAATTTAATTTATAAAATTTTTAAAAACAAAAAATAAAATTAACTTTCAAGTCCAACTCTAAATTTGATAAATAATAACCAAATTTTAAAAAATTTAATTGTTAATTTCAAAATAAAATGATTCATGGGCCTTAATTAATATGGGCCAAGCCTAAAAGACTCAAATTTAAATAAGCTTCCTATCTTCTCTATCATCGATCTTTTTTTGTTTAGTTGTTCATATGATGTAGTAATGTAATTAAAAAAGGAAAAATAAATTACCTAGCTTGTTTATTATTTTTGCGAATAGAGCAAAATTTTCCTTCCAAACAATAAAAATAAAGTCTGATAATTTAAAATTGTTATTAGCACTCAATTATTAGTTATTACTTGTGTGTAGGGTGTTCATACATATTCGAGTTCATCCGCTAATTAGTTTGTAAAGGTTCAATGAATTTGAAGCTTTTATGGGTAAAACTTTAAATTAAAAAAAATAGAATCATTAGGTTTCACCACAAAAAAAATAGAATCATTAACTTTGATCAACCTCGCCTCATTTGAGGCTCCTACAATGAACATATTTGAATTAGTTGGCAGTGATAGATATAAAAAAAAAAATCACAAACAAAAATGACTTGCAGAATTTGCACATGCCCTAAATAATTAGTTGGCAGTGATGGTGCTATATATAGACTATATTAGTGAGAGATATATCCACACACTTTCATATCACTAAGTTGGGTTTGTAAGCTCAACATGACAAATTCCAAAATTCATTTGCCTTTTTTCTCTCCTTTCTCTTTGTCTCTTTTGTTGTGAGTGATCGTTCTATCCTTCCTAGCAAATTATATGATTCTAACATGAACTATAATATTATTGGACTTGTTCCCTCTGGTTCAGATGCTCAACAATCACCTGATTCACCTTCTCTCGCTTATAGCAAAATAGATTATTCTCACTTGAACTATAACATCAAGAGACTTGTTCCCTCAAGTCCGAATCCTCAATAATTACCCAATTCACCTCTTCTTGCTTCCAGCAAAATATATGGTTCTAACTTGAACTATAATAACATTAAGAAACTTGTTCCCTCAAATCCAAGTTTTCAACAATCACTTAATTCACCTCCTCTCGCTTCTAGCAAAATATATGGTTCTAGCTTGAACTATAACATCAAGAGGCTTGTTCCTTCAAGTCCAAATCATCAACGGTCACTTGATTCACCTCCTCTTGCTTCTAGCAAAATATATGGTTCTAACTTAAACTATAATAACATCAAGAGACTTGTTCCCTCGGGTCCACGTTTTCAACAATCACTTGATTTGCCTCCTCTCACTTCTAACAAAATATATGATTCTAGCTTGAATTACAACATCAAGAGGCTTGTTCCTTCATGTCTAAATCATCAACGTTCACCTGATTTACCTCCTCTCATTTATAATAAATTATACGGTTCTAACTTGAACTATAATGTTAAGAGACTTGTTCCTTCAAGTCCAGATCCTCAGCAATCACCAAACTCGCCTCCTGTTTCTTCTAGCAACTATGGGACAAACAATCAATGGTGGCTGACTCATTGAAGGCTTATGCTTTGTTGGAGACCAGGAATGATGGTGTCTCTTGATGTGTCAAGTTTTCTTTAGCTTCGATGGTTGGGTGATTTTATTTGCTTTAGTTTCCTGTTCATGAATAGTGTGTCATGCGTGGTTGGTGTGACGTTGTGTCGTTTACACCTTTTTTTTTTTATTGCATTGATAAATCACAACCTGGCCCACCCTGGTCCTTTGATGTGATGTTATTTGTACTGTTCCGTTGCTTTCGTCGTTTAATGGAATATTTATTCAGTCCCCCCCGCCCCCCCAAAAAATAAAATAAAAAATCAAAGAGTGTATCTGTTGGGGGAAAAAACATCATGCGCTCTGAGACTAGCAAATCAAGCGTTTTGCAATATTGCCTAACATATATGTCTGATTACTCGAGTTTCAGGAATATTTTTCTCTCTGATTCATTTTAAAAAGATAAATTAACGGTGTTGATCAGAACATATAATTAATATTTCACGCAAAAAAATTAGGAGTAATTAATTTCGTCTCAAGGTCATCAAAGTTTAAAATTCCCATGGGACAAGAAACTCATACTATAGTCTAAATTATTATTGCACAGATTTCTGATATAAAATTTTTCTTTATACGGGCTTAAGTGTATTTTTTGGTTAAAAAATATAATTATTTGATGGGCATGATTTAGGTATTTATCTTTATATAATTGATATACTTTTATTCAATTAAATCAAAACAAGTGTATTTTAATATGTTAATGATATTAATGACAAGAGAGTTTTTATGGAATAAATAATCTTAAATTAACAAGACATATACAATTAAATTAACAATACCATTTCATTATTAAGAACTTAAAAAAAAGGCAATTTAAATATAGATAGACAACTTCAAAAAAGCCCAACAACAACAATTTGGACCCATCCAGGTCATAGTGTCGACCCAAAAACTATAAAGAAAAGAAACTAAAGAGGAGAGAGAGATGTATCACAGAGAGAGAGAAAGGAGGGGGACGAACAGCCTGAAAGTCATAGTGGTTCTGGTAACATGAAGAACGCACAGAAGTATTAGTTAGAGTGTTGTTGTTTATTAGTCAAATTTGGAAAGATCTCTCTCTCTCTCTCTCTCTCTCTCTCCTCTCTCTCTCTCTCACACACAAAATTAGAATATCTTTGAAGTGCAAGATTGATTATTAACTCCAACACTTCACCTGAACCCTTATCTCTTTAATTATGATTATATCTGTACCTTTTCTTCTTCTTGAGGGTTGAAAAAACTGTTATTATCTTTGCTTTACCTCTATATTCACTCACACTCTATTATAATGAAGTCTAGTATTCGTGAAGCTTTCAACTCCTATTAGAAACACTAGACAAATCGTCCACTTCACTGAATATATATAATATTATAATTTCTAATGTAAGACCCCAGGACATTTTTGTATTGCAGAAGAAATTGAATTGGCAGTGGAAATAATAACAAATGTTTTTTTCCCTAAAAAGTGAATTGAATTTGCTTAACATCTTTGATAATAACTGCAACAAGAAAAAAAAAAACTATTATTCATTCAGACAAGAAAACATCGACCCAAGGATGTGTATAAATATGTACATAAGGCGCTCTGAAGGGTTAATGTCAAACAAATGGGTTACCCAAAATTCATAAGAAACTAAGAAATAATATTGGATCAGATCAGATTGGAATAATTAAGGTTTCTTACAGAATAATCACAGAGACAATTCTTGTGGAATGTAAAGTTTAATGACTTCGACAAGAGACCAATATGGCTTTGTCAAAGAACTAAAACACTATTAGAAAGGGACTAAGAGTATGCCAAGATCTCTGCATATATGTATCCGACCCCTAAAAAATTGAAGCTCTAGAATTTTCATCTATATATGACTTCTTGAGTTTTGAGTTATGTATAAAATATCCTTTTCCATATTAAAATTTAACACTGAAAATAAAGTGAGGCCATGTGCAAATGATATGTTGTTATTACCTAATTACTAATCAAAGTGATATATATGCATGTTAATGCAAATAACTTTCTTAAATTTACGTCTCAACAGTGAAGTAATGTGTCACTACCATAAAAAATAAAAAAATAAAATAAAAAAGCCTACAAGAACGTTCCTTTAAGAGCACTTACATATAGAGGAATTATGACCGGCTCACATGAAGTCTTGAAAGTCTGTGTGAATGATGCATAAAACATCTTCAGGAAAGTTACCCCTAATTGAGTCCAACATTTGATCTAGTTAGATAGTAATATATATATATATATATATATATATCAAGGCTATGATGAAGATGATTATCATCATATTTGTACCAAATCTAAAATTCAAGCCCTATCTTCTTCGTTATTTCTCTTGTCATTAATCACATACATACATACATACATACATACATACATACATACATACTACATACATACATACATACATTATTCAAAAACCTGCGAAAGAATTAAATTGAGGTCCTTGTAAAATTATAAATTAATATAAACACCAACGTGATTACCATATTATATATAAAGAAATTCTTGTTTCTTGCTAGCTATCTATCTATCTATATGGGACGTTGTTTTCTTGGGGGCATTACTGAATTGTCATCAATAAATAAATGGTAAAAGATTCATCATAACATTGTGATATGTCATGTCAATAATATATAGTATTTATAATTTCATTTTGATTCCCATTTTTTTAAATTACTGTCACGGATCGCAGTCAGGTTAATGAATTGACCAGGAATTAAGCAACCATTGTGATTCATATAACAAAACGAAAAGCCAAGGCCCGGAAGGATTGTAACTAATTTATTTAAAATTAAGTAAATCAGAAATAAAAATTATGAAACTTTCTCTGATGAACACGTAACAACACACAAATACATCGTTTTGTGGGGGCAAGACAACAACAATAATGTTGTATTAACCATCATAAGGGTTTATCAAACTCACATGCATGGTTTCATGAGCTATTATCATGATTGATTAAATTATTGGAATTCTGGTTATTTTGAAGGGGAAATTAATAGTTCACTTACTTATGTTTAGTCTTTTCCCCTGTATATTCTGACCTCTTGGTGCCTCGTGAATAGATTAGGAGAATATTACAAAATAAACCATAATGATTGTAAAAAGATTATTAAAAGTACAAATGATTTGAAAGGTTAAATGAATAATTTTTCTTCAGAGGACCATATATGGACAATTTCCCACGCTATCATTATAAGCAGCTATTATGATAATTATTCTGTTTACTATTGAAGTTATATTAACAGCAGATGAAAAATTGACGGAAGTGACTCAATATTCTTTAAACAAAGTCTGCACTCCGAATCTTGTAAATAATAAAAATATACCAGCTATGAAAGTTACCATTTAAGTCTATAAAAGATAGTTCAGTTTTTAAAGATTCAGATCTATAAGTCTGCATTTCTTAAATTGACCATGTTTTAATTAAGCTCCACCCTCATTGCCAAAGCTTGAGTCTAATCTTGAAAGGCTGCATAACTTTTTTATTTAAATTTTTAATTATATTGATATATAATTTAAAACTTTTGTCATTTTCATATATCAATTCAAAAATAAAAATTAACTAAACAATTTCAACCATGTTATTTTGTAATATCAACTATTTTAACTAAATAATTTTCAACCATTTCAATTCACATGCTAATTTAAAAAAACAGAGAAAAAAATGCAAGGTCTAAAAAGGGTAACTCAAGCCCATTCTTTAAAAAAAAAAAAATTAAGGATGGAGCTTGAAAGTCTATTTATGAGAAAATTTTTTTTTTATCTAAACCCGGCCCTCAAAAAATGCAGGGCTTAAAACGGGTAATTTAAAGGATCCGTCTTTATTGACAGCTCCAAGTTACACATGAATTTGTGTTCTTCATTTATATAATTAATTAAAGATGATTTATAAATAAACACAGATGTAATATTTGGTATGAATATAAAGGTAACCTAACTTGTACGGTCCAATATATAGGACCAATTACTAAGATAACAAATTATTCTCAGTCGTTAAAATATAGTTTCTTATAGAGTTGAAAGACCCACCAAAGTGGACTTAATCTACGACCCCAAAATCGCAAAATGTGTGTTTTTTCCATAGTCTTACGTGTGAGTCGGAATGTAATCAATTATTCACCACGCTCATGTTTTTCCCTTCTGTTGACAATTCTCATGTAAGTGCGTAATTGTGACTCCTCGAGATTACTTTTTTCTTTGCAAATTCATGAATGCGTTGGGAGATCGATTAAGCTGTAAATGCTTCTTGATGAAGTTATTATATATATTTGGGCTGTCGGGGGTAATATATATTAAAGACTCTAGTCTAGTGCGCTTTAATTTTCAATAAAAATAATTATCTCATGAATTACTCTTCAAATGAATATTAATTCGTTTAATATGTAAAAGACACTCAATTAGACGTTTGAGAGAGACAGCTTCTCATGAGTGAACCTGAAGTTTCGATTCCAGCTCATTTCTCATTTCATGATAACATAATGGGACCGTTTCATTCTTTCTTGCTCTTAACTTTTCTTTCTGTTTATTCATTTAATTATTTGTTTCTTGGATAGGCGCATACTCTATAATCTTGATAATATTCTTGACTAATTATATATCAATCTTGACATTTTTTTTATCATGTGAGCTGACTGTTATTTTTGTTTGGCTAAAAAGTTTTGTATTTTTGATATAAAATTACATTTGAATTCTAAAGAAACCTGATTGTTTTTTCTCTCACAAGATTTGAACTCTAAATTTTGTTTAAAATAGCAAATGTCCTTATTTGACCCAATCATAATTTTCTATTAGTCATTAATTAATTACAGAGAGTTTTTTTTTTGAAAGAAAAGTAGGATAAAATTTTCATAATGAGAAAGAATGATACATAACAAAAGCTTCTTTCAATAGTTATATTCAAGTTTTTTAGAACAACACAGGGAATTGAATTGTCCATGCACTTGCGTATCCCTCTGTATGACCTTTTACTTGTATTGGACAGTAAGTACCAGGAAATGTTAGGACTTGGATGTACGCGGGATTAATTATTATTATTATTATAATTATATGATTAAATGAATTAAAATAATGTGTGCTGTTATATATAAATGCTCAGATGGGATGCTAAATTGTATATTGTCCAAGAGCGGCAAGAGTATAGTGAGTAGAGTGAGAAGATCAAGATTCAAGAGTGAGATCGATGGGACATCGTTGCTGCAGCAAACAGAAGATCAAAAGAGGTCTCTGGTCTCCTGAAGAAGATGACAAGCTCGTCAAATTTATTTCCACTCATGGCCACAAAAGTTGGAGTTCTGTTCCTAAACTTGCAGGTACCACATGTATATATCCTCTCTCTCTCTTTCTCTCACATATTCTTTATTACCACCTTATATATATATATATATATATATATTTATATCTTGTGATGCATTAATTCGTTGGTATTATATATGTGTGTAGGGTTGCAGAGATGTGGGAAAAGTTGCAGATTAAGATGGATAAACTATTTGAGACCTGACCTCAAAAGAGGTTCTTTCACTGCCGATGAAGAACAAACCATTATTGACGTTCATAGGATTCTGGGAAATAGGTAACACATCCATCGCTTTCATCTCTCAAAACTTTATTACAATCTTTGGACCGTTTTGATTGCAGCTGCCATATCACATGCAAATGCAAAATAATTAATTGCTTCTGAGTCACTTCACAAAGGATTTAATCTTTATGTGTGGTCTATTATTCATCTATACCATTGCGTGTTTGTAGCAGATCTTTGTTATGACTTGTATCAGTATAATCGCAAGATTGTATTCATATCAGTTGATGCAATTAGAAATGTCAAACATTGAGCGAGTCTTAAGTTTAAAACTGTTAACTACGGTCAGTGCATTGCAAATTATGAGTGTGCTAAGTTAAATTTTGGGGGAAAAAACCTGTAAGTTTCGTACTCGTAATAATGTTTTGAAATTAAGGTCCAATATGAAAGAAGGAGAGATCGTGCCATTATTATTTTATTATTATTATTATTTTTTTAGTGTTCATTAGTGACTGCTCTTACTTGTTTGGTTTTTCCATACTATGTTCGATGGATTTCGGAGTTTGCTGCCTTCTCTGCGCACTGCTCCCTAATGGTCAAAATCACAGCCCTTCTTTTCAGCTAATGGGAAGAGTAATTTATTTGATGGGCTAAAATGAAGGGCTGCAATTTTGAGCATAAAAAGAGAAGCAGACACTCTAAATTCATGGTTGACGTCGTTCCTTGATCCGAATTAGAAGATTACACTATACGCATAAGATTTTGCGTGCGTGCGTGCGTGCGTGCATGCATACACTGCAATACACACATTCATACATATGCATACATATATATAATGCATAATTCAAGTGAATGAAGGATTTTGTGTGGTTGCAGATGGGCTCAGATAGCGAGCATCTACCTGGGAGAACAGACAACGAGGTGAAGAATTTCTGGAACTCATGTATTAAGAAAAACTCATTTCTCAGGGCTTCGATCCTCAAACTCACAATCTTCTCTCTTCTCATAGACGATCCTCTCTTCCTGTTTCTGTTTCTTCTTCCTCTGCTACTAACAGTCATAAACACCAATGGTTCCATCTTCAGACTGATTCATGAACCTGAGAATAATATCAATCTTCAACCTTGTAGCTCCATTGCCGTTTTTCTCCATCGAATACAAACAACCTAATAATGTCTCTAACGGTAATAATGTCCTCGAGCCTCATCATAATTTTCCCCTTGGAACCATCCGTTATTAATGCAAATATTCCTGCAACCACTTTTCTTCCTGCATCATCAAGAACAATCATGATTGCTTATCTTCAGTTGTTGGGTTGTCTGAGAATATTATTGAGAACCGATCATCATCAGCATGGGTTTCTCAGGATGATAATGCTGAAACTGATCAGATCTCTCAGATCAGCTCATACATTGTTAATGGAAGGAGGAATTGGTACTGAAGCACACTTGGAACAAGAGAAGGACAAGAGAAGTACCACTTCTACTACAAAATATTAGTATTAATAACAATATTGAGCAAGTCAGAGGGGAAGACGATAATAATAATAATATTAATATTAATATTAATATTAATAATTGTTGGAGGGGTCAAGTAATAACTTCGACTTTGGGTTGTTGGGAAGGTGTACTTAACTCTGAATATATGTCTTATGACGTTCTCTCCTCCATGGATGACCTTGCAGCATGGGACTTTTAGATCATGCAGGCGCAGTCTTTAATTTGTCATATCTACCTTTTAATTTTGTTTATATTTTTTATTGT